>NC_142739.1:27671259-27821259 GCF_051943395.1 Hippocampus bargibanti | reverse complement strand
ACACGGCCGCCACGATGTTGTCCACGATGTCCCGGCCGGGCTCGAAGTCGCGGTGATGCAGGCACAGTTTCAATGCCGAATCTTTGCCCTCCAGGTTGGGCAGGAGCTCTAGCATGACCCACTCTTCGTCGTTGGAGTTGTATGACACAAAAGCGTCGTAAGTACAATTCTCTTCCTCCTCTCTGAACCTGCGCCACTGCTGGCCGAACCAGGAGCGAAAAGCGTAGTAGCCGTACTTGATTTTCCAGTAGAGTTTGACGTAAAGCAGCGGCAAGGCCGTCAACAAGGCCACCGCGCTCGCTGTGGTTAAGAAGAGATACTTGCCGAGGTCAATGTAGCAAACATCAGTTTCAAAGTTGTAGAAACTTTTCATGGGGTCCTCCTGGCACCGCAGATTGTAGCCATACACCACCTCGACCCTGTCGTTGTGCACCGTCCAATTCTGCAGCAAGCTGTTGACGCAAGTGCAGCTCAGAGGAAGATGGCGCATGTCCAAGTAGCGCAGGTGAGGCAGACTGTTCAACACATCCACGTCAAGACTTTGCATGCCGTTGTGGGTCAGTTGCAACGTATCCAAGCTGCTGAGGTTGCCAAAAACCTCCCCGGAGAAGTCCTGGAGGCCAGCGTTTTCTAGAGACAACCTGGTCAAATTGCGCAGATTCTTAAAAATGCCTCTCGGCAGCATGATGTTGACATCGCAGCACTTGTTCAGTGTGAGGAAACGCAGGTCCGTCAGGTCGTCGAAGGCGTTGGAGGCGATGTACGAGATTTGATTGTTGGTGAGATACAAAGACTTGAGTTTGCGAAGGCCTCGGAACAGCTTTTCAGGCACGTGGGTGAGGCCGTAAGGACGCTGGTCACCCAACTTCAAGTCACTGAGCCTGCTGAGGTTCACGAAAGGTGATCTGTCGTTCAAGGTGGAGAAGGTAATGAAATTGTTCTCCAAGTCCAACGTCGTGAGCGTGCGCTGAAACGCAACGTGGAGGCACATGTCGATTTGTTTCAGATGGTTTCCATCCAGGTATAACTTTGAGAGCCGTCCGAGTCCTTGAAATCCCGCCGGGTGGATCCGTCCGATTTTGTTCCCTCCGAGATCCAGCGTCGTCAGATTGCCGAGGTGGTTGAACGTCCAGTTGAAGATGACCGAGATGCGATTGTTGCGCAGGTTGAGGGTTTGCAGCGCCGTCAGATCTTTGAAAGTGTTATTGAACAGGTCGGTGATGAGATTGTTGTCCAGACGCAAAGTCTTAAGCTTGTCAAGCCCCCTGAGAGCTTTCTGGCTGAGGAAGGCGATAGTGTTGATGTTTAAATAAAGCGTGACGATATTCGGAGTGTGATTGAAAGCGTCAGCGGACACCTCGAGGATGCGGTTATAACGGAAATGGATCTCCTCTAACGCATCGAAAGGTGACACGTGTCGGCAGGAGTAAAGTTTGGTCAGGCGGTTATGCTCCAGAGACAATTTTTGGACATTTTGATTCTTGCCGAGAAAACCCAGGCAATTGAAGAGCTGACTTTTGAAGCTCTTGATTTGATTTTGTGACAGATCCAGAAATTCTACGATTCTCGGGCAATAGGACAACATATCGTTTTTCAAATCCTCTATGCCGTTTCCGCCCAGGCGCAGGGTCTTGAGACTTTTCATTTTCTGACTCAACTGCTTACACAGGGCAAGTACCAGGGAGTTGTTTTTCAACAACATGCCCGTGAAGTCCACGTTGCCTTGGTGGATGTTGCTGACGGTCAACAGCGTCATCACGTCCACCGCCGTCCCCTGCAACTTGAGGTAGTAGGTCCGTGCCAAGTCAACGTCCTGAAAAGCCTCGGCGGTCAGTCTGGGATTGTTGGACAAATCTAAGATCTTGACGGCAGAGAAGAAGGAGCTATCGCATCCTAACGTGGACAAGTTGTTTCTGTGCAGATACAACTTGGCGAGGGACTGCGGAAACGGAATCCGGTTGTGGTGCAGAGAGGTTAAGTTGTTGAAAGAGAGTTTCAATTGAAAGAGACGTCTTGACTTTGACACAGAATCGACAACCTCCGTGAAGTTTGCCAGGAGGTTCTGCTGCAGGATCAAAGTGTAGAGCTTCGGCATGGATGAGAAGATTCCTCCCGGTAGCTTCTTGAGTCGATTGGCCCTCAGGGAGAGAAAAGTCAGATTGCGCAAACTCGCAAACACCAACGGACTCAGCTCGGAAATGTTGTTGAAGGACAAGTTGAGGGAATTGAGTTGATGCAGCTCCCCGAAAGCGGAAGCCTCAATAATGCTCAAACGGTTGTTGTCTAACCGAAGCAGGCGAAGCTCCTTGAAACGGGCAAAGGCGCGATCGGGAATGTACCGTATCGAATTTGTCAGTATGCTGAGTTTGACGATGCCTTCCGGCAGGTCGTCCATGATGGCGGAGATGTTGGTCTCCTTTCGCTTGTTGCATTCGAAGCTGCGTCGATTCCAGTCCCTCACTTCGATGCAGTTCTTGAAGGTATACGCCGCTGCCACCGCCAGGACCAGCCCAAAGGGCGATAGCCTAGAGACGAGAACCGCCATGGATCCACTAGTTCCCGCCTCTCCGCCGACACTATTCTGCGTTAGCTTCGGAACTTCATCAGGGTTAATCTAAGGGTAGAAACAAACATGTATCACATCAAACGGAAGCTGCATTCGCAGGTTGCCATTATCCACCTCTGTCCACAAACTTCAGTTGTTTGGAGACTCTGTTCACGAGCTGAAACCTTCGTGAAATGTTAATGAAACGTTATTTAGCACGTAGCTAAACCAGTGCAATATAGAAATAAGGTAGTTTTCGGGAAACACACGATGCGCCACAATGGCTGGCGGACTAGTTTTCGGCAGAAGAACACCAAACCACACCGTCGAATAGCGCCACTGTGGCTGGCAGACTAGTTTTCCACTCCCACTTTCTTTGAGTGTAGACGTGGTTTGTTATAGAGTGGAGTACTTTTCCTTTTTTGGGACCGAAAAAGACCCCACCATAGGCTAGTGTTAAGCCGAAGAGGACAAAAAAGAAAATTACGGTCGAGCAGAAGAAGGAGATCATCCAAAAATACAAACGAGATGTGCGTTTGTGGGATTTAGCGTCCCAGTACCAGTATGCTAAGTGGACCATTGCTCCGTGTGGCTAAGGGTGTTTCTGTGTTGTCTAAGCAACTGTCTCAGGCAATAGAAGAGGTTGAAAAACTTCTGATGATTTGGATTGACAAAAAGTAGCTATCATGGGACAGTGTGTGAGGGTATTATCACAGAGAAAGCACGGCAACTTCACTCGGATATCATCAACAGGCAACTACATCAACAACCATCACAAAGGTAAATAAAACGACTTTATTATACTGTACCGTTTATTTCTTTAATTACAATACAGTAGCACATTTATTATACATAAAATAAGGTATATTTTGTGTAGTTTTAAAGGACGCTTCCAGACTAGTTGTGTCCGTAATTTGTAAAATCAGGTCAAATGACTTCTACTGAGCGTATTTTACAAAGATTCCACCGCATATAGCAATATTTTACGTTTTAAGACTTGTGCGTAATGTTCAGGAAGTCTTGTTTTTGAGTTGGTGACGATTCCTGACGTGACGTCACGTCAGGAACGCCCCTGACCGAGAAAGCGACGCACAACGCATTTTGGGTACTTTGTTTGGTCTGAAAATTACGTGTCGATCCGCGTTGATAGTGAAATTGAAAGGAAAACGCATAAATAATTCGATGGTGAATCGTTGTGTGTTGCACCAAGACCACTATTTGATACTAGTTGACACAAATTCCCAGGAGACAAATCAGCGCATTTCCAACGGAGCTTGGGCGCCATCTTGTGCATTTTCTGGGACGCTGCATTGGAGTCCGTTAAGAAACAAAAAAAATATTTAGTCGAAAATTGTGTTTTATTGGGACCTGGGAACTGATTATTCTCATTTGTAATAGTTTCTGATGGGAAATAAATGTTTGGCAGATTAACTTTTCGCCTTAAACACACCTTTTGCGAACCAATTAAATTCATAAGCTGTATTACTTTACTGATACGCATGCAGTCGCACATCAAGTTAATTGCTGACACCATTTGAACCTCGATCGTAAACCCGAGCGCCTGACAATACATGAGTTGCGAAGCCGACATTTCCTGATTCATCAAGAAAAAAAATGCCATTTCCCTTTTCACATGTTGACATGATCCAGTTTGAGTTCTTGTTTCGCCTTTTTATTACAACTGTTGTATTATCGATAATAATTAATGAAATGTTTCCATTTGATAATTGATATAAAATATAAACTATGATATGGCAACATGCGCGTATATTCGCTTGGCAATCGGAATATTTATCGGAAGGATGTGATTAGGAAAATAATTGCACGAGTACAATGCAAAGAGGAGGAAAAAAAATGTCAAGTTGAAATGTGTAAAAAAAATATCATCATAATTTCTATATGTAAAATTGTTTATTTTTAAGCATAATAGACTCTCGTTTGCATAATGAATAGAATCCTAATTTAAAGCACATGGCGCGAATGGCTGCCACTGCTCACCCGAACAAAACAATCCAGTGACTGTAAAGTATCTTTGAGAGTTTTGAAAGGCGCTTAGAAACTAAATGCTTTTTTTATTTTTACTTTTATTTTTATTTTTATTTTTATTTTTATTAAAACGGTTTATTTTAATAATATTTATCTTTCCAGGCAATGAATCAATTATTGAGCAATTTTAGCAAATCCATATTAAAAGGTACTCTTTGATCGTATGGTTAAAATGTGGCCAATTGAGTAACGTTCCTCGTTCCACGACCAAGCTGGCAATCTATTTGTTATCTGTTAGCTATCTATTTGCTGTCTATTAGCTATCTGGCTGGCTATCTGTTAGCTATATAGCGAGCTGTCTAACTGGCTATCTATAGGCTAGCTATTAGCTAGCTAGCTTTCTATCTATTTGAGTTACTTCTGGGTTGAGTGAACACTGCCGTGTGTGGCTGCCGCTGCTCACCCACAGAAAAACATACCCTGTGACTATAAAATGACCTTGAGAGTTTTGATAAGAATACATTTCATTTATAAGCGCCTTTTAAAACTCTAGCTAGCTAATACATAGCTAATACATAGAGCGACTGTCTTGCTCTCTATCTAGCTTTTAGCTACATCTACGTATTAGCTAGCTAGCGAGCTTTCTATCTATTTGAGTTACTTCCGGCTTGAGTGACTGAAAAGTGACCTTGAGAGTTTTGAAAAAATAAGGAATCATTGCAACATAAACACACTTTCACCACTTGACGCTCCCTATGAGAACACACCCTTTTTTGCACACCCCTCACATACCGCTACGCAAAAAAAAAGACAAATATGAATATTTGACAAATGAATCAATTGGCTGTATATATGTTTTTTCTCACCCGGTTAAAGGAAATGCGCCTCGTCGCCTTGGCTGTTTCTTGTTTGTCAGAAAGAGGAACACGAACGACACTGTTAGCCTTTGCGATTCACATGTGCTTTAATGACGTCAAATGAAAATTGAACGAGTCCATAGAACGGAATGTGAAAATGAATTTGAAAGCTCAAGCACACTTCAGGCGAATGGTTTTGGGAAGGATGTGATTGACAAAAATAAATAGGTCAAAATGCATAAACGCACACACGTATATATGTATAATAATACATTTCATTTTAAAAGCTTTCCAAAGCTCTCAAGTACACTTTACAGTCACAGACAAGCATAGGTACTATAATAAATAAAATACAATCACAAATGGAATGTATACGTACTGTATTTATGTGCTATATATATATATATATATATATATATATATATATATATATATATATATATATATATATATATATATATATATATATATCTCCACACCCCAGCCGATAAAATCCAAAATGACGACTGTTAAATTGGACCTTCTACCTGCAACTATAAATTGTCAAACGTACTCTATTTTGGTCACTCTGTTAAAACTCGCCGTCCAAATGAACAAATCACCCATTCATCCATTTTCGATATCGCTAGTCCTCAGTGAGGTCTATTTATTATATGAATTATACATAATTTTAATGTTGTTCTTGATTCTAAAGTTTAATTTTTAAGTAGTATTTTGAAACACACTGATAAACAAAATGCACTATGATTAATAATAATAATAATAATAATAATAATAATACATTTCGTTTATAAGCGCCTTTCGAAACTCTCAAGGTCACTTTTCAGTCACAGGATAAGTTTTTCTGTGGGTGAGCAGCGGCAGCCACACGCTCCAGCCTTCACTTAACCCAGAAGTAACTCAAATAGATAGAAAGCTAGATACATAGTTAATAGATGAATTCCTTGTGTGTTCTACATACTTGGCAATAAAGATGATTCTGATTCTGATGGACATATATATATAGCCAGCTAGCCAGACAGATAGCTAATAGATAGCATTCACTGCCAGAGGATGTGCAAAAATGTATCCACTCCACTGCCAGGGTTTTTGTCATTGTCACTTGAATTCCAGGACGTACAGAATATTTAGTTTTAGGACAACATAAACATTCAATACAGCGTTAGAAACCTCAGACTCTCTTCTTTCATCCCCCCAAAAAAGTGTTAATTCCTAAGTTATATAGGTCTGGAGTTGTCTGAGCTTGAAATGGGGGCGACTGTCCAAAATACAATACCTACATCTATATTATATCTTCGAGAATGGCGCTTTATGTCATATTTTCAATTCCCGAATAAATTCGTGAATGGCAGTGAATCATCATTTACAAAATAGTTGCAGTATTTTTACAATATTTTATCAATGCAAGTACGGTGTGCAGTAAAGCTTTTTAGGGCCGGAACATGAATAGAATAATGAATTCATTTCGTAAATATGTGCACGCGGCTATCATCTTTTCTTGAATAAATTTAATACTACTGTACTACGAAATTTGAAGAACTTTGACAGTTAAGCCTTGTTTCACAATGAAACGATTACAAGAAAACAAAGGAAGTGAAAGCGTTTTGTTGCCATTCGGCTGTCAGGAGAAAAGGCAACGTTATCCTCTCACATACCCTTCCACGCCAATAGGGGGCAGCATAGTATGGTTAATAAGTTCTCTTGCAATGTTTTTTGGTTAAAACGGTGTTGCATTCAAGAAATTGGAATACAAAAAGGCCTGTTGCTTTCTTTGTTTTTTTTTTTGTTATTTTCTTTTTACATTTTCAAATATTCATATGAAAGACATTGAAAAGTATATCCAGTTCGATGTGCACTTTGTCGAAAACTGCGCACGTTGTAAACCAACTTTAACCGGAGCAGAAGTAACAGAGACGTCTGCGGTCTTGTGAAATTGCAGTTAACCGAAGACCCTCAGTCGGGAGAAAAGTAACCACAAGATGATTCGGTTCCTCACACTTTTGGCAAACGACATGCTTTTTGAAAATAAACAGCCAGGAAAAATATTAATTGTTGTATTTTTTAACCTAAAATCTTAGAGTGTGAATATCAAGAAATAACGTTTCTTGTATTTTTTTTCCTTTTTAATAGGGTGACGTTAGTTGGAGTAAATGGACAATTTGTTTGTATGGTGAGTGTATGATATATACGCACAGACATTAACTAGCTAGCCAGATAGACCGACATATAGCAAGCTAGACAGACTCACAGATAGCTAGCAATAAAGCTAGATAGCCAGCTCGCTAAACTGCTAGCTAGCCAGCTCGCTAAACTGCTAGCTAGCCAGCTCACTACGCAGCGAGCAAGCCAGCTCGCTACGCGGCTAGCTAGCTAGCTTGCTACGCGACTAGCCTAGCCAGCTAGAAGTCTATCTTACTGTTGAGCCGTCTAGTTTAGTTGTGTAGCGAACTCGCTGGTTAGCTAGCCAGCTCGATAGACAGCTAGCTCGGCAGACAACTGAAGGTAAATTGACGCTAGCTATATCACTATAACTACAGCTAAATAGATGAATACATGTCAAATACATCAGAAAAATGGAAGCAATATTAGTGTTGGGTTTACAATAAAAATGAAGTATGTAATGTGAAAATGTGATGATAATATATTCTATTAATATTTGGCCAACCAGTGTATATTTCTAGAACTAATGACTGTCCTGTCATCTGTTTATTTCTACCTCTGCTTTCTTCTTTCTCTGTATTTGCTTAGCATTATGTTTGCCTCCTGTCACGTATATTTATATATTTTAACACTAAAATAGAAAAACAACAACTAATGATCCTGCTGTAACACTTTTTTTCCCCCACAACATCCACATTAGTCACACATTGTCTGTCTGCCTTAAATGATATATACAACGTTTTTTTTTCCCACCCTAAACATGTCACAATTTCCTCCAAGGCAAAAAAAAAAAATAAGACACTCATCCATTCCAATGGTAAGTTATGTTTGCATCTATTCTCAAACCGTGTGAGGATTCGGTTCCCGAAATTGTGACTTCTTCTTTATTTTCATCCATCCAGTTGTGGCTACGAAAAACAGCTTTGCTTGATTCACTGTGCAGTCTGCAGATCACTGTGCTGCCTCCTCCACTGCAACAAACATGGATGATTACGAATTAACCACTGAGGACTACTGGGTGAGTTGCTTTTTTTTGCACATTAATGGTCAGATTACTGGGAAGTCTTCTTAAATATAGTAAAGTCTCGTTATATCGATATCGGATATATCGATAGTCCCGGTTATATCGATACTATTTCTATGCACGCACGGAGAAAATTACATGCAAACAGGGTTGGATATATCGATAGTCCCGGTTATATCGATATTTTTTCGGACTCCCTTGAATATCGATATGACGAGACTTTACTGTATAACATATCCCTGATAATTATATGTAAAATAGCAAATCGCCTCTATATCAGAACATTCCTGCTTTATGTCTGCGTAAGCTCTGAGTCGTACAGGAGTGGTCCATCGATGAAAAGGTTAATAATAATAATAAAATAACTATTTTCATAAAACAGCTAAATCCTTCACTAAACCGATATGGTGGTGTGAGGTTCAATTTGGATCGTTCGTACAGCAGACTGCTTAAACAACGTAGGATTAGTTATGCTGATGAGGTGATACCAGGGCAAATAGGGCAATCAGGCCAGTCGTCAGCAGGACAATAGAGGCAATCAGTGGAGCCGCAGGGAGTAGTCCTCTGCTCCCCCCAACCTGAGAGCAGGGACCTATCATAGCAGAGTCCGGCACTGCCACGTCTGGACAGTAGATATATATATATATATATATATATATATATATATATATATATATATATATATATATCTCGCTACATATTAGCTAGCTAGCTTTCTATCTATACAGAGCTAGACAGTCACTCTCTATCTAGCTATCTATTAGCTATCTACGTATTAGCTAGCTAGAGAGTTTTGAAAGGCGCTTATAAATGAAATGTTTTATTATCAAAACTCTCAAGGTCGCTTTACAGTCACAGTGTACATTTTCCTGTGGGTGAGCAGCGGCAGCCACACGCGCCAGCATTCACTCAACCCGGAAGTAACTCAAATAGATAGAAAACTAGCAAGCTAGCTAATACGTAGATAGCTAATAAATGGCTGGATAGAGAGCTAGACAGTCGCTCTCTATCTAGCTATCTACGTATTAGCTAAGTAGTTTTGAAAGGCTAGCTAGTTAGCTAGCTAGTTTTGAAAAGCTAACTAGAGAGTTTAGAAATGAAATGTATTATTGTTATTATTATTATCTAGACAACGAGCTAGCTATCTTGCAAGCTATCTCGCTAGCCATCCCGCTATCGCTAGCCATCTCGCTAGCCGTTGTTCACAATTGAATTGAAGGCTCCACCGTATACCAGCCACTGTGCCTCGTTTGTCTTCAGATCTTCGACTACGACAACTACACCTTGTCCCCCGAAAGCAGTAGAACGCACGCGGCCCCTTGCCCGCACGAAGACATCTACGCTTTCGCGCGTAGGTACCTACCCGTCGTCTACATCCTGGTCTTCATCCTGGCCGTGGTGGGCAACGTGCTGGTGCTGTGCGTGATCCGCCGCTACCGCAACTCTCACGGCGGCGGCGCCTGTTCCTTCTCCCTGACCGACACGTTCCTCCTCCACTTGGCCATCTCCGACCTGCTGCTGGCCTTCACCCTGCCGTTGTTCTCCACGCAGTGGGCTTACCAATGGGTATTCGGAGAGGTCACGTGTAAGATCTCCGGCGCTTTGTTCTCCTTCAACCGCTACAGCGGCATCCTTTTCCTCGCCTGTATTAGCTTCGACCGCTACCTCGCCATCGTCCACGCCGTCACCTCCGGTTGGAAACGTAACACCTGCCAGGCGCAGGTGGTCTGCGCCTTCATCTGGGTGGGCTGCTTAGCCCTGGGCGGCGTGGATATCGTCTTCAAGCAGGTGAGCAAGGTGAAAATCGACGAGGAACGAGCGCCGCTCCTGTGCCAGGTGTGGTTCACCAACAACGCCGCGCAATGGCACGCCGGGCTTCAGCTAGTTAGCGTCAGTCTGGGTTTCGGGCTGCCGCTTCTCGTCATGCTTTACTGCTACATCCGGATCTTCCGTTCGCTCTGCAACGCCACCCGTCGGCAGAAGCGGAAGTCCTTGCGCCTCATCGTCTCCCTGGTGTCGGTTTTCGTGCTGTGCTGGGCGCCGTATAACGGTTTCCAGTTGGCCGACAGTCTGCAGAGACTCCGGGTGGTGGCGGGGGGATGTCGCTTTGGACGCATTGTGGACATGGGAAGGGTGATCACGGAGAGCGCCGGGCTGTCGCACTGCGCCCTCAACCCGTTGCTGTACGGTTTCGTGGGGGTCAAATTCCGGAGGGAAATGGCGCGCATGTGCAAGGGGTTGCTGGGCGCCAGAGTTGGGCTAGGTGTGGAGGAATGGAGGGAGAGGAAACGTAAGACCACCGGCTCCTATAGCTCTGCCGAGAGCGAAAACACTTCTTACTCGGTTATGGTGGGAAGATGATTTTTTTTTTTTTTCTTATAAGGTCCCCACCCCAAAAGTTTTTTATTAAAAAAAATGTGTACCACTGATAGTAACCGGTTGGTTATGCTGATTTTTGAGTTAGAGAGTTACAATTACAGACAGAAAATTCATTTTTATACATACACTGGGATGAGAATGACAAATGAGAAAAAAAAATGCCTGAAAAAAGGCGGGGGGGGGGGGCACACGCATATCATTAGCGAAAGAAACATAGATGGTTTGAAAGGGGAGTAAAAGAAGCTATTTTCATAAAACAGCAAAACCCTTCACTAAATCGCCATGGGGGGGGGGTGAGGTTCAATTTGGATCGTTATTACAACCGACTTCTGAGGCAACATAGACCTAGTTATGCTGATGAGGTGAAACCAGAGCAAATGGGGGAATCGGGCCAGTCGTAGACCCCATACTCAGGCAGGACAATAGAAGTAATCAGTCAGGATTATAGAAGTAAACAGTGGCCGCAGGGAGTAGTCCTCTGCTCCCCCTCAACCTGAGAGCAGGGACGAATTATAGCAGAATCTGGCACCGCCACATTTTGACAGTAGGGATTTATAAATATGGCCGAAACTACCCGCAAAAGATTTTAGTTCTCTGACGAAGCCTCTTGGATAAGAAGCGAAACGTCCGACACCTTCAAAGAAGTACAGATGACGGCTGAAGAAACCTTCTCATCTGTGACTGTAAAGTGACCTTGAGAGTTTTGAAAGGTGCTTATAAATGAAATTTATTATTATTATTACCCTCTTTGTGACATGAAGCAGTCGTAGATGAAAGAGGAGAGAATCAAAGCATCCTTTTCACCAGTGGATCACGGACGTCATGGTGGGATGTGCACGTGAACTACAAGCTAAATGTTGAAATCTCACTGTAGCTTGATTGGGTCCTAGTACTGACGTCACCCAATGACATCACAATCTCAGTTTACAGCTATATGGATTGGCTGTGAATCTTCTTAGCCCCGCCCAGTCCACGTATTGTCACGTGGTTATTATATCGATTTTCTTCTATCACGGGTGGTTCTGGTCCCGATTAAGAGCGAAAAACGAGGGATTACTGTAAAAAAAAAACACAAAATACAAACCCAAATTACGAAAGTAAAAGTGGGACCGTCACGAAAAGCCAGATGAGGAACAAAGAATGGAAATGTTCTCAATGTCGGCATGGTGTAGCCTCATACCAAATGTTGCTTTATTTTTTGTATTTTGCTGTTGTATATTTTTCCGTATGATAAGCTTATGAAATAATACTCATCTAAACAATCAATACTGTATGTAGGATTTGTTTGGCCATTAAACCAGTGGTTTGTTGGTAGTCTGGGCTCATAAACTTATCGCCAAGCCTGAAAACAAAGTGAAAATGTAAAAAAATATTAATCAATTGTGCTGACTTAGCATCTTTTCTTTGTAGCCTCATCCGTGCACGCTATGCTGAAAAAGAAAAAGAGGAAATAATAGCGACTCATCATTTTCAATGTGGGACATTAGCATTAGCTAATGTGTTGTTTTTTGCTGATTTATCGTTGATGGAATGAAATCAACCGCTTTCTCGTACGCTTCTCCCAAGCGGGTTTTATCGAGAAATAAAGTACATTGTTGTACATTTTATGTATGCTGTATATATTAAGAAAATAAAGATAAACATTAACGGAAAAAAACGTTTCGTATCACTAACTTGGAAGGAACTGAATGACGTTTGCGTCTGCAAAATTGTTTTGGATGTTTACATTGAATTTAACATTAGTAAACAGCGCATTCTATCGGCCGTATGCTGACATTGCACCCGCTTTTTGTCCGTCTTTTGTTTCACAAGCGTAAAGCCTCAGCTCTTGTTTCCGGAAATTTCGAAACGCGCGAGAGGAGTCTTCAAAATAAAAGATTTAAATGCCCATTTCTCATTAAACAGAGACAATAAGTTTTAATTAATTTTATAGCATTTTATACTTAAAAAACGAATTACACGTGATTTTAGTATTTGTCACCGTTTTGTATTTGAATTCAGACGACCTGTTTTTTATTTTGAAACGCGGATGCCGTCGTATTTCTGGTCTTGCGTTGTGTGTCGGACCATTTTAAGTAACGTTCGTTGACGCGAACAAATCTAGAAGCTACGACTTAATTAGTCATTCACTCCTGTCGCGATTTACCAAAACTCATCATTTTTGTCATCATTTTCATAATTGTTGTCGTTTTCCGTCTCCGTGTTTTATTTTCGGTTCTTTCAGTCCTCGCTGCACGTTTTGCGTATCTCAACTGCGACCGCCCCCCCCCCAGTCAGCATGACAAGAACACGAAGCTTTTGTGTTTCGTTTTTCTTTCGGATTTGACGCTTTTCAGACACTGCAACTCCACCCAAAACGGTTGCATTGTACCACATTGGGAGTGTGTGTGTGGCTGATTTTTCCTGTTTTTCATTTGGACCACGAAAAAACTGAATCCTGTGCGGCTGCCATCCTCTGATTAAGGTGAGCAACCATTGTTGTCATTCTGTTTTTCGACGTGTCTTTCGCAGTTATTGGCTTTTTTTTTGCACGCAATACCGCAAAGAAAGACAATTGCTACTTAGGTCTTATGTGTACTTTTTTTAACAATTGGTTTACTTCGTTTTGTTAGCAGCAGTTCAGTCAATAATTGGTGTTTTTTTCTGGGGACGCTTAAATGTACGTATTATAAAAGATGCACACTGACATTATCATATCATCAGTTGTGTCCGAATAAAATACATGATGGCAATTCACTAAAACATATTTTGATCCTACTCCTTCGATTGTTGTATCACACAATGAATAGTAAGTAGTGCAATGAAAAAAACACACAACCCAAAACAGTGCACTTGTGGTCACTGCTTCTGTCATACAGTTCTCATGTTCTGGGTTTGTTTTTTTTTTTTGTTTTTTTAGGGCACCGAAATTTAGGGCACCGAAAATGTACACATTTTTATAAGCAGTAAATTGACGCCTCAGGGTACGAAAATAATGTGACACACAATGTAGGTTTAAAAAAATGTCTGTGGTGGATGTGGTAAACACATAATCGGGATTTTTGGGAGTGAGCGAAGGATTATTTGTTGCTCAAGTAAACAACAGATCAGACTTTTTTTTTCCTAAAATTGGAATTCATTTCAAATTCATTTTATAATATTGTGTCATTTGAATTGGGGGTGTTTAAAAATGCTAAGTAGTTCCATTTTACAATAATAATAATAATAATAATACATTTCATTTATAAGCGCCTTTCAAAACTCTCAAGGACACTTTACAGTCACAATTGCACATTTTGTAAAAAAATATGCAAAATGCAAAGTGATTTTACAAATTATGGACGCAACTTGTCCGGAGGTGTCGGTTGTCCTTTAAAAGACATTTTGCCATGGGACATTCTCCAAAAACGGACCTTTTAAAGACAACACTGTTGTTTCCGCAGCGCCACAACCAAGATGGACGTCAACCTGGACGGATTGTTCCGCCTCAACGTCAGCTACGATTACGATGACGACTACGTGTTCCAAGATGACGATCCGGAGTCCCGGGATGGCCGCAGGGTGTGGATCCCGCTCGTCTACTCAGCGGTGTTCATCGTGGGCGTGTTCGGGAATGGTCTCCTGCTTGCTGCGCTGGCGCTGAAGAAACGAGCGTGGAGGACGTCGGATACTTTCATCCTCCACCTGAGCGTCGCCGATGTCCTGCTGCTGCTAATGTTGCCCCTCTGGGCGTCGCAAGTTAACCAGAGTTGCGGATGGTGTCTCGGGCTCGCTCTTTGCAAGTTCAGCGCGGTCATTTTTAAGGTTTGTGCTGTTTTTTTTCTTTTCACCTCCCATTAGATTCTATTTGCAAGTCCTTGGCAAAATTACACCCACAATGTAATAATAATAATAATAAAAATAATAATAACAATGACAATAATAATGATGATAATAAGAATGACAATAATAATGATAATAATAATAATAATGATGATGGTAATGATAATAACAATGATACAGTAAAGTCTCGTTATATCGATATTCAAGGGAGTCCGAAAAAATATCGATATAACCGGGACTATCGATATATGTAATTTTCTCCGCGCGTGCATAGAAATAGTATCGATATATCCGATATCGATATAACGAGACTTTACTGTAATAATAATGACAATAAGAATTATATTTATAATAATAATAATAATAATTATATTTATAATAATTAGAATAATTATATTTATTATAATTATTTTTCTAATTATTACAATTATAAATATAATAATTATTAATATTATAAATATAATAATAATAATTATTATTATAAATATAATTATCCGATAAGCTGAGGTATCACTGTACCGACAAAAAAATCTAAAAAAAATCAAGTAAAACAGAGCAACAATGAAAATAATGAGAATATTGGGAACCTTATTCTCTCAGTGTGTTTTGAAGATCCGATCAATATAATCGGATAATTATAATTATTAAAATTAAAAATATAATAATAATAATTATTGTCCTTTAAAGGACAAGTTGTGTCCATAATTTGTAAAATGGCTTCAAATGACTTCTACTGAGCGTGTTTTAATAAGATTCCACCTCATATAGCTATATTTTACGTTTTGAGACTCGCGCTGAATATTCCGGAAGTCTTGTTTTTGAGTTGGTGACGAGTACGTACGTGATGTCACTAAAGGAACGCCCCTGACTGAAAAAAAGACACATTATAGCAGTCCTTCTATCACGTCAATGTATTTTGCTGTACTTGTTTGGTCTGAAAACCTAGTGTAGCACCCAAAAGCCGCCAAAAGAGGGCGTCCAAACTCCATGGAAAGAATTTATCAGCCTGTGGAAACGGGATGATAAATTCCTCTTTTTAAATGACTCTTTTCTGGGACGCTACATTGCAGTCCATATGCCTCAAAATGACACGGAAGGACTTCTTTAATCGATTGCAAACATGTTTGCTTTCCTCTTCAGAACTACAGTAAAGTCTCGTTATATCGATATCGGATATATCGATAGTCCCGGTTATATCGATACTATTTCTATGCACGCACAGAGAAAATTACATGCAAACAGGGTCGGATATATCGATAGTCCCGGTTATATCGATATTTTTTCGGACTCCCTTGAATATCGATATAACGAGATTTTACTGTATTTGAATCATATTCATAACTGGACGTGGAACAAGAAAGCATATTCTCCGAATCTGAAGCCATTGTTTTGATTCTCCAGCAATGCAAGACGTCTCAGCGTGACGTCATGACGTCACGAACTGGGGGCGGGACTTTCTGAAAATGCCCAATTCACAGCTCAATTTTTTGCAGATTTTGGACACTTTAAGTCATTTTTATTGGTGTTTTCCATTTGACTAAAAATATCATACTGCGTGTTTTGGGTATTTTAGATGCTATCAAACGTTTTTCTGATGTCAGTTAAGAAACAAAGAAATGACGTCGGTTGTCCTTTAAACAAAACGACCTTGTTTTTCCTCTCCCTAGATCAACTTCTTCTGCGGGATCTTTCTTCTGGCCATCATCTGTGTGGACCGCTACCTGTGGATGGTCCAGTCCAAGCAGTTGTACTCCCACAAGAAGCCCATGTATGCCCACCTCAGCTGCCTGATGGTGTGGCTTGTCTCCTTGTTCCTCACCATCCCAGAGTGGCTCTTCATGGGATTGGAACGGCATCCGTGGAAGGAAGAGCGGACGCAGTGCGTCCTTAGTCTTTATCCCGCCAATAGGCGCCTGGCATCGCGTCTTCCCCATCACGTACTTAGCGCTGCGGCCGCCGTCGTCATCGGCTTCTCGTGCGCGACACTATGGTTTCAGCGCCCCGCCAAAACATTCCGAAAGAGGGCGATCACGCTCATCCTCGTCGGGGTCTTCTCGCTCTGCTGGATGCCCTACAACGTCGCCCTCGTCGTGGACACATTCGACGGAGCGAAGAAGACGTCAAACAATTTGACCGGGGTTCAGCAAAGCAACCCGAGAACCTCACTGATGGTCACGGCGGCGTTGGGCTGCGTCCACGCTTGCCTCAGGCCGCTCCTTTACCTCGGCCTGAGCGGTGATTTCAGGAAGTGGACGCTAGCGGCGCTGAGTTGCGTCAGAGTGGAACCTAAGGGCTCAGTGTGGGAGTTGGGCGTAGGTGACGACGCCCCGCTGGAGCCAAGTCCGGATACGGAGGAGTTAAAGCAGCTCGCCAATGTGGAGCAACAAGTGCAGCATAAAATTTCTATGTAGCTAAATTGGAGGAGATATGAAGTTATGTGACTCAGACTCACGTCAACAATTGTTCAACTCGCGACTTGCTTGGCTGACTAAGACTCATGAAAGACTTAACTTGACTGATACTCTAGATATGACTGGAACTTACCCTCATTTACCAGTTCTTCAAGTGGCAAGTTGTCCCTTTGTGCCAAAATTTGCAGGCCGTAGCCACTGTAGCAGATGCACTTTTGGCCTTAAGGAATAGCCAAACAGAAATGCAAAATAAAACACTCACGGAACTAATGGAGCAGATGTTAGAAAATGGCTGACTCAAGCTGGAAACAAAGCCCCATCGGTTGGACTTTTTAAACTTCACTCCGTTAAATTATTTCCTTACACTCTCTTTAGGGTTCTTTTATTATATTTTTTTATATTTATATTTTACAATACAGTGCTTTTTTAACAAAACTGTCGTTTTTTGGGTAGCGGGGCGTGGGGGACTTAACCTGGAACAGGTAAACAAAAAACAAAAAAATTCAATAATAATTCATCACACATTTTCTAACACCATATTAAAGTGCATTTAAATAGCTTTCAAATGATGTATAGATTATTGTTCTATGACAAATAATAAGGAAATAATGGAATGTTTAATTTAGGAAATATGAGGGGATTTTCTACCTGTAATTACGCAGTTAAAACAATGAAAATCTGTGACTGAGTTCTTTATTACAGTTTAAACTATCATAACTTTCTTAACTTTTTGGCAGATCTTAACCAGTAAGGTACCATTGGAAAGCTTTAGAAATTCTAAACAAGAACAGAAAACACAAGAAAAGATTCAAAATATAAATTATCAAATACCAACGATCGAATGCAAGCAGATTTTCGTCAGAAATCCAAAATGGCTGTCACTGAATACTAGGAAAGAAAATTGCGAGCTCTAGAAATATACATGCTAATGCTTCTTTTTGTTTGAAACTTGGCAGTTATGGTGAAAATAATATATACTACCACTTCTATGAGTTATGAAAATACAACTTGCTCACCATTATAAACAGTAGTGTTAGCAAAAAGAGCGTAAACGTCAATCCACCCCCCCCCCCGTTTCTCGTTGTCGTATTCGGAAATTTCAAGAACCAGCATGGAAGGAAACGTGTAAACGCAATTATAAACTGCATAGCTTGGAAAATCCTACCAAAAAACGTCTACGTATTTCACAAAAAAAATGCAATGATATACGACTGCGAGTACAGAGTGCGCTCGGTTCACTGGACAGAAACAATCGCGGTGGAATATAGGTCACTCGCGTACATACAACCTGTACAAATAAATCGCGCTAATTTACGAAATGTACAAAACTGGCAACCCAAAACGAAGGCAGACCCAAGCAAGGAGTACAGAATAGAATTCCGTTTGAACTCAAGGCTTAATTGTATGTTTTTGAATAAGAAATGACGAAAAAGCAAACGTCGAAATTTAAGAGATCACAATCATAACTACGATTTCAACTTTATCCGTGAAAGCCAGAAGACGATCCACCCTCTCTAACTTCCTCACCTAAAACTTATCAATCGTGAGCTCTGATGGTAAGTTAACTATTTAATGTCTAAGCAAGAGTAATGTCACAACGCGGAGACTGGTTCCGAATTGTGATTGTGAACGTTTCGGTCTAGCTAACGACCCCAAAATGCAGATAGCATTGACGCTATATGCTAATGCCGAATGCTAAGTATGATTGGTGTTCGACTAAGCACGACTCCATTTCATGACAGGCCAAACTTAAGAAATAATTCCTCCATTTACTTGACATGTCGATGTAAATTTAGACTTGGTCGAAAGTGAAAACTTGAGACTCGTGGCTTGTACTTTTGCGATTTATTTGTGATGCCCCGTGGAAGGGAACTTTGTGTCGTGTGCTTTAAAACCCGTGTGGATATAATGACTTTTCACGTCCCGGAGAACGCAGTTTATTTATTTAACAAATGTTTTTTTAGAACTGATTGTTTTTACATGCTCGCGTTTTAATTGTCACTGTCGGAGTAAACTTGTATCGGCACTGCCTTGTAACACGTCCTCAAAGTTGTCATTATGATGATTATTGTTGCTATTAATATTAGTAATGTTTGTGTTTGGTCAATATTCATATCGACCCACTCCCCACGAGCAGAATCTAAATTGTAAGAATATTTGTAATGTGCTGAAGAAGGATGTCACAAAAAAAGCAATTCAATGTATCCAAACTATGCTTTGCTCAACAAAACAAAAAAAATCAAGGCGACAAGCAAATTCAACTCTGTAGTGGAGTGTGTGACTTTTCCCCCTTTTTTTATGGTTGACAATGTTTTTCTAGTAGTAGTTTTAGTTGCTAAATATTATTATATATTAGAAGATAACCTCCTGTGTTTGTGTGTTCTGATACCATGCCAGGCGGTTTATAAAGTTGAGAATGATAAAGTAATCAGACCATTTGACTCCATAAACCGGCAGAGAGGGAAAAAACGCTGTTACACAATGTGTGTTTTAGTGTATGCAAGGAATTTCCCTCCTGGGCAAATGCAGCAATTTTTTGGGGGGAGATTTTCATTGCTACATGTTTGTGGTAGCAACATAACAGGTTGACACGGATACATCGAGTGATGTCATGGGTCATGTGCATCTGCGAGACTATTAAAAGCGCTTGCGTGTCGACTCGCGTTCTGTTTTGGAGGGTTTGCCTTGCAAAGCCAACCAGACCAACCTGATTTGTTAGTCGAGGTCTGGTCGTGACAACGCAAAGATGACTTTCACAGTTGACTCTTTGTGTTAAACAGGGTGGATAAACTTATTTCGGTGTTCACAAGGTCTCCTAAGGGCCCGATCAAATGCACAAAAAAAGTAAAAGGACAACTGACACCATTTTTTGTTTCGTAACTGACATCAGAAACACGTTTTATAGCATCTAAAATATCCAAAACACGCAGACTGATATTTTTTGTCAAATTCAAACCACCAATAAAAATGACTTCAAGTGTCCCAAAACTATTTCAAAATGACCTAAGAAAGTTTCAGTTTCAGAAGGTCACACCCCCTTGTTCGTGACGTCTTGCCTTGCTCGAGAATCAAAACAATGGCTTCAGATTCGGAGCAGATGCTTTCTTGTTATTCATCTAGTTATGAATATGATTCAAATAGTTCTGAAGAGGAAAGCATAAATGTTTGCAATCGATTAAAGAAATCCTTCCGTCTCATTTTGAGGCATCTGGACTCCAATGTAGCGCCCAGAAAATGCACAAGATGGCGCCCAAGCTCCGTTGGAAATGGGCCGATTTGTCTGCTGGGAATTTGTGTCAGCTAGTATCAAATAGTAGTCTTGGTGCAACACACAACGATTCACCATCACATTATTTGCTTTTTCCTTCTAATTTTGCCATCAACACGAAGTTTTCAGAGCAAACAAAGTCCCCAAAATGCATTGCGTGTCGCTTTTTCGGTCAGGGGCGTTGCTTCAGTGATGTCACGTACGGACTCGTCATCAACTCAAAAACAAGACTTCCTGAATATTCAGTGCGAGTTTTAAAACATAAAAATAGCTATATGCCGTGGAATCTTTGTAAAATACGCTCAGTAGAAGTCATTTGAAGTGATTTTACAAATTATGGACACAACTTATCCGGAGGCGTGGATTGCGAGTAACGAGAGCTCTGATGTCGTTTTGGGGTTTTCTCAAACATGCTCAAGGAGAGCCACGGCGACTAAAAGCCTGAATAGATTCATCACAGTCATGCATAGATGGGTGAAGTTTTCAGGCCTCTGCTCTTCTCCTTATCAGATTTTTTTTCTTGCGTAAACTACTCATTGCACAAGAGCGTGAAGCTGCTGTTTGTTTTGCCATTGTTTGCTTCCTGTCAAAATCCCGCCAAACGATTTTCTTACTGTTGGATAAGTGTAGTTGCTGTCATTAAATGTCAATGATGCTGTATGAGGAAAGCTTTATTTTTTTTATTCATTCAGTTACTTAGATGCTGTACATAACCAGAAGAAGATACTACACCCACCACCCAAAAAAGTTGTAATCAGGAAAAAATATATATACCAATGTTACAAAAATGTAAAGATTGAGGTAAAAAAAAAATTAAACACCAATGCTAGAAAAGTAAAATGTCCCTAAAAATATTAAGGGCTCGCCGACTATCTATTTGTATGTCTATTAGCTATAAAGCTCGCTAGCTTTCTAGCTAGCTAGGTCACCGAGTCTACTTGACGTTTGGATGAAAATGACTAAAAGCTAGCTTGCTATTTGCAATTTTTTTTTATATTTTTGAAAGGCGCTTATAAATAATATCATTATTTATTAGCTATATAGGTAGCTATATAGCTGCTTTCTGTCTAGCTAGCTAGCTTTCTAGCTGGCTAGCGGGCTATCTATCTCGCTGGCGTGCTATCTAGCTGTATATTAGGAATTATTATTTTTAGGAACTTATTATTACTATTAGGAATATAGCTGGCTAGCTTTCTAGCTATCTAGATTTTAGCTATCTGTTTTTCTATCTATTTGAGCAACTTCCAGGGGGAATTGAACTCTGGCGCGTGTGGCTGTCACTGCTAACTCACAGAAAGAACTGTTCCTGTGACTGTAAAGTGACCTAGACAGAAATGAAATGTATTATTATTATAAAAATACACACTTATGTTACAAAAGTAAAATATCCAAATGTTTTTTTTGTATTTCACGTTTGAAACAATACATGTTATATTATGACTTCGAAGCACACGTAATAGTTTTTGTCTTACAAACGCGAATAAGAAAAAAAAACGTTAAATGTTGTATTTTTAAGACAAGAGGGGCAGAGCTTCTTGGCCAAAATACTTTTTTAGAGCAAAAGATTACTTTTCCGCCATCTTGTGGCAAGTCGTATCTATTGGTGCTGAAAAAAACCTTTTCTGCAGTGGCAACATTACATTCATTTGTGTATGTTAACCATTTGTAGCCGCACTCGCCCTGTCTCTTGTACCTGAGTTTTGAAATATTGGTGTCAGACGAAGTGTACAAATATGTTTTATTCGCGTACATTTAATGTCACAATGTCATCAAATGGTGATACTGTAAATATGTCATTGACATGCGAGTCGGAAATGTTGGAAAGCAAATCAATGCAAGAAGAAAAATGTGACATACACAAAATATTTGATTGAAATTACGAAAGCCGAAAGCAGGGGTATCCAAACTTTTCGCAAAAAGGGCCAGAATTGGTGTGTTAACGATATGGGGAGGGGGGGGTGCAACCTTAACAGATGCTCTTTACATATAACCGCAATTAATTTAAATACATTTCAGTCAGCCATTTTGTTTCACTTTCTTTTTAAAATTTAATTTCATCTATCTGAAGCATTTGTGTTGGTTCATATGAAACCTGAATAGCAAAATTGAATTGACATTGACAGTCAAATGTTCTCCCATTTGTTGATTCTCACCATTTTAGAAATTTGGAGGGCTCATTAAGTCAATTATTGATGTACTAATTTTCTGTTCGTAATTGAGCCTGTAGATGGCAGCACTTAGCACACACAAGTAACAACACTACTGCCCAATCTATTAATTCTATATGCGACGTTCTTGATTTTATGGCGGAGACTGTGGGCCGAATAAAAATTGACCGCGGGCCGCATTTCGCCCTTTATGCCGGGCTTTGGATATATTGGCCAAAAGCCTCCAGGAGCCACTCGAAGGTTATGGTATTTTCTCAGAGGTCTGGTTCTGATGCATGTAGCTCTTTCTTGACAGGCGCTTCAGATTGCGAGCGAGTTGGAAGTTTCCATAGACTCGGACCAAATGGAGGTTTTCCTGCCACCCACCGACTGGAGTTTGGCTCCCGTCTGCAATTTAC
Source organism: Hippocampus bargibanti (assembly GCF_051943395.1). Classification (NCBI taxonomy): domain Eukaryota; kingdom Metazoa; phylum Chordata; class Actinopteri; order Syngnathiformes; family Syngnathidae; genus Hippocampus; species Hippocampus bargibanti. Next base: position 27,798,262 of record NC_142739.1, on the reverse strand, counting down.
AGGTGATCAGGCGCAGGATGTCCAGGAGCTGACGACGAAATTTGACACCCACAAAAGCGTAGAGGACGGGATTGAGACTGCAATGGAGGTTGCCGACAATCGGGGTAATACTCATGGCCTTCCGCAGCGACGCTCTGAATTCACAACTGGTACGATTATTGTCCAAAAAAGCCGTTTCCACCATGAGAGTAACATTGTACGGCGTCCAGCAGAGGAAAAACACCGCCACCACCGCGGCGATGACTCGAAACGCTTTCTGCTTCTGGACTCCACCCGTGCCGCAACGCAGACGGCGAAGGATGGACGAGTAGCAGAAAACGAGGACGAGCGAAGGCAGCAGGAAGCCGACGATGTGGCAGAGGAGGCGGGAAGTGAGTTCCCATGAGGCAAAGTTAGTCACGCACTGGGTTTTGCCTCGCCTTGTGTTCTTTACCGCTTCCAGGAAGAGCAAATTGGGCACGGAGAGGACAAGTGAGAGGATCCAGACTGCAAGGCAGCTGGATTGGATCACCCAAGGTTTCCGACGGCAGTAAACCTGGGTGGCGTGCACGATGGACAAGTAGCGGTCCAGGCTGATGCACGCCAGAAGGAAGATCCCACAGTAGCAGTTGATCTGAGTACGCAGAAATGACAATTTATTCTGATGTTTTGCTAGCATGCTTACATACGACAATACAATACATATTGATTTATAAAGCCCTTTAAAGGACAACCGACATCCCCGAACAAGTTGTGTCCATAATTTGTAAAATCGCTTCAAATGACTTCTACTGAGCGTATTTTGCAAAGATTCCACCGCATATAGCTATTGGTGACGAGTCCTCACCCTACGTCACTGAAGGAACGCCCCTGACTGAGAAAGGACATCCCTTGCATCACCTCAATGCATTCTGCGGTACTTTGTTTGGTCTGAAAACTTCGTGTTGATCCGTGTTGATGGCGAAATTAGAAGGTAAACACATAAATAATGCAATGGTGAATCGGTGTATGTTACACCGAGACAACTCTTTGATATTTGTTGAAAAGAATTCCTAGCTGCAAAACAAAACTGTTTCTGCATTTCTGTGACACGACACATCAGTCTTGAGCCATCAAAACAACCCAGAAAACCTTTAATCGATTGCAAACATTTATACTTTCCTCTTCAGAACTATTTGAATCACATTCATAACTGGATGTGTAACAAGAAAGCATATTCTCCGAATCTGAAGCCATTGTTTTGATTCTCCAGCAATGCAAGACGACTTGGCGTGACGTCACGAACTGGGGGCGGGACTTTCTGAAAATGCCCAATTCGCAGCTCAATTTTTTTGCAGATTTCGGACACTTTAATTCATTTTTATTGGTGTTTTGCATTTGACTAAAAATATCCGCCTGCGTGTTTTGGCTATTTTAGATGCTATGAAACGTTTTTCTGATGTCAGTTAAGAAACAAAAAAGTGATGTCGGTTGTCCTTTAATGGTAAAGTGTCTTTTTTACTAAGAGGGACATAGACCTGACAGTCACTGAGAATCACCGTCACTCTAATATATTTTTACTTACAGTGAAAACAGCGCCAGCGATCTTGCAGAGAGGCGTTCCGAAGGTCCATCCCAAACTCTGGCCGTCCTGTGCGGCCCACAGAGGCAACGTGAGCAACTGCAGGACGTCGGCCACCGCCAGGTGCAAAATGAAGGTATCGGTGACACCCCACGTCTTTCTGCTCCGAGCCAGAATTCCTAAGAGTAACCCGTTACCCACAATCCCCACGATGAAGGCCACCGAGTACAGAACCGGGCTGAAGAGGGCCTCCAAGCGCCGTCCTTCGTTGGGGTCGCACACAACGTTGAACGTCTCGTTGCTGTCGTACGAGGGGTCGCTCTCGTAGTCGTATCCGTCCAGCAGGTCATTGAAGAGCGTGGAATTCCCATTTAAGGTAACCGCTTGACCGCTTTCCAGAAGAGAACTCTAAAACAGATGCTTGGTTTAGTCGCCACTGGCGTAGCTGTCAATCACTCTATGGAGGAATATTCCACCTCTGTCTTTCAGTCACTCAATCCGTTTGTCAAGCTATCCATTAATTCTTATCCGTTGGTTCGTCAATCCATCTAGATCCCTGTCTGTCTGTCTATTTCTCGCTTTATAATAATAATAATAATAATAATAATAATAATAATAATAATAATAATACATTTCTTTTATAAGCGCCTTTCAAAACTCTCAAGGTCACTTTACATTCGCAGGATCAGCTTTTCTGTAGGTGAGCAGCGGCAGCCACACGCACCAGCGTCCACTCAACCCGGTAGTAACTCAAATAGATGGCAAACTAGCTAGCTAATAGATAGCTAGATGAATAGAGAGCTCACCAGCTCGATAGCAAATAGATAGCTAGCTAGGTAGCTAGCTAGATAGCTGGATAGCTAGATAAATTAAACATTTTTGTAGAACAGTTCTCCGTCAGTATAGTATTTCCCAAACTTTATTGAGATATTTACAAGACATCGATGTTGCCAGTTATGTGATAATAAATACACTTTAAACAAGTTTGGGGTGAATCGGTTGGGGGAGGGGCTAAAATAACTAATTGACTGCCATACCATTCTGTCTCCTTATACAAATTAGCTAAATAGCTATACAGCTAATGGATAGCTAGCTGGCCAGCTAAACAGCAAATGCCTTGCTAGCTGGAAGATTATTATTATTATTTATTATTATTATTATTATTATTATTATTATTATTATTATTATTATTATTATTATTATTATTATTATTATCAGTAGTAGTAGTGGTACTGTAGTAGTAGCAGTAGTAGTATGTATTTAATTATTTGTCTATTTATCTGTTCACGTATTTATTTTAAAATGTGTCAGTCGGGAGTAGGGAGGGGGGCGTTAACATGTCAAACTGCATGAGTGCTTCCTGTCAAATTAATCAACATTACTTTTTTTTGCAAATTTCTTCGTTATGGCACAAATAAGTTTTCTTCTTATTTTCTTATTAAATGAATCCATTTTATTTATCTTTTTGTTTTTTGGGGGTGCGGGGGAATTTCACCAAGGTACAAATAACATGAAAACTGGCCCCCCACCTAAAAAAAAGAGTTAAATTTAAGAGAAAGTTCCAATTCTGCCTGATTCATTTCTCAGTCCACAAAATGGGACAAAATGATTGACAGATTTAAATGGCGTCAATCGATGCAAAACTATTGTTCATTAATTGACATATATTTCCATTTATGCTTAAACTGGTCAGTCTATCAATCATCCGTTCAATCTATTGAGATAGACTTTGTTCAGGATTCGAGTCACTGTCGGTGTAGTAGTTCAGTTTCCACTGCGGCAAAATCTGCTCCCCACACAAAATGTTGCCCTTTAGCAAATGTCAACCAAAAATGACAATGACGATCATGTGACGCACAAGTGGTATGCTTTTTTTTTTGTTCTTTATTTTATGCAAATTTCCCCAGTTTGGGACGATTGAAGGCTTTCTGATTCTTATTTACCATTAAGACGCTGGTATTTTCATCCTGTTAGGGCAATTTGCTACAGCAATTTGTGATACGAACACATTTTAAACGTCTTTTCATTTCCTTACACATCGTTTTATTTTCTCGGACTTCCTGTCATGATGTCAAATTCTGTCTGTCTTGACATAGAAAAAAAAATGCTAACCGTTCATTTCACTTGATGTACGCATCTTTCACGAAACTAATCATAATACATTTCATTTTAAGCACCTTTCAAAGCTCTCAAGGACACTTTACAGTCACAGACAAGCATATAATATAAATAACTTAACCCATAATAGACAAGCGTAGGTACTATAATAAATAAAATACAATCACAATTAAATACAATAAATAAAATACAGATATAAATAGAAACATAAGAAACAGCTACACAGAAAATGCGATTTTAAATAGGTGGATTTTGAGATGGGATATATATATACTACAAAAACAGCTTGAGCTAACACCACATGATTTAACCCTTAAAAGTCTAATTTCAAACTTCTCAGACAACATCAACCAAAACACAAATTGCATGAAGTGTAACCAAATGAAGTGTATCACTATTGTATCGCTGCCGCAACACATTTATAAACAACTTCTCCGGTATTGCAACCACGTTACTTTTTTTTTAAATTATGTGATTTTATCTTTTTTTTAAAACACGAAGGAATAACTTCACACGAAAGAGGAATTATTGACAAATTTAAAAAAGTAATTAATACACACCAGATATTCCCGAAATACAGTACAAACATAGGAACACGTCAAGTGTAAAAATACAAATATTATTTTCAGGCTTGCAGTCTAAAAATCATAATTATAGAATTACTTTTTTTTTACGTCTGTCATAATAAGAAAAATCTGAATAATATTAAAATACTTACCAGGCTGAAATCATATGACATGGCTGATAACACAGCAGATATAAGCACTGCTAACAATTGGCCGAATAGCTCTGTGGAGTCAAGAGAGGAAGACAAAAAGGTTATGAGAGGGGGTCCTAGGGGTGGGGGGGGGGGGGGTGAAAACCACAATATGAAAACAGATCTGCTGAGTCCCCAATGCAGGACTGAGGATGTACAGTAAATAACATTGCAGCAAAGATACTTTGGATGCATTTTTTTTTCCGGTACCTGCTGTACAGTACAGTATGTAGATCTCCACATAAGGCACAACGCTTGATTAAATAATAATAACAATAAGCGCTTTACTTTGTCCTTTGCATCGACTTGACACCTGCCAGCGAGCGAGTCTTCTTGAGCCGTGTTCCTGTTTTCTTCACACCTTCTCGTCTCCACTTCTTGTTTTTCGATCAAACCCGACAGCGACGTGACGTGTTTTGTTTCATTCCACACCAGTATTGTATTTAACCGCATTGTTGGTTTATGTAGCTTATGCATGGATAGCAAGTTGCATTGACTCACGCTGCACACAAGTCATTGCACGAGAAATTACACGCGGGCTTTTGATCATTTCTTTTAATAATTTAGAAATCAAATCTGACTTTTTTCCACTTCTGAAATTAGTGGCTCACTTGCTCTGCACAACATCAGTATATCTACAAATGTATAAGCCAATCAATAACAACCTTTTTCATATAATAGCCTCATTCCTCTGTTTTATAAATTACTGTAAAGAATCAGAATCAGAAAACCTTTATTCGTACGTATAACAATTTTATGTTTTTTATTCTAAAAATAATTTTTGGTTATCCTGGCATACAATAAAGCAAAATAAGTAGGTTAGGACAAAATAAGTTTAGGACCCGATTTTAGGAAGCATCATAGTTGTTGACATGCTTGATTGGATTTTGGGACAGATTTTGGCCCCCGGGCCTTGAGTTTGACATACGTGCGACTCAATCATTCTAATGCCATTTGCTTTATAAATTATGATGAGGGAATTAAATCAACACAAGCAACATAAAGTTTTTTTAATGCATTGTTGTTTAACAGCAAGTGCAAACTTGGTTACCAACAAAGATGATTAATGTAGTTTGACGTTAAATGTTAACGTTATTATAGTAAAATGTGTCAAAGTTCACGTTCCAACCCCCCCACACCCAAAAAAAACAACAACTTTAGCAGCAAAATATTTCGTTTTTTTTACAATACAAGAGATACATATTGATTTATATAGCGCTTTAACAACAGCTGAAGCTGCAAGAACGGGGTTGACATGATCAGGTATCATGTACAGCAGTGGTCTCAAACTCGCGGCCCGCGGGCCAACTGCGACCCCCAAAAGAATATTTTGCGGCCCACCTTGATATGAAAAATTAATGTTAGTGCGGACCGCATGATTGACATGAATGAAACTTGTGTGTGGAGCTGAACAAGTAGGCAATAGAAGCCATGTTTAGGACAGTTCATGTTCAATATTTTCTTGATGTTAAAGCTAAAGGTTAAAGAACTGTTAATATAGATTTTTGAAACTTGATTAAAATAATTCGTTTTCCTGTGTTTTTTCAGTCGTCTATATCTGCCTTATGATATTATAATCATTTTATATTATTTATTATTTATTCTGAATTTACTCACTGGCATCCAGATGTGCGTTGCGTGGTATCTCCACTGGGTGACGCCGCCAAGCTAATCGTGCCTATCTCGCTTTTGTCTAAGTGGCGACCTCCAAAACAACAACGAGCATCTGTCTCATTCTTCCGGCTGCTATAAACCGGTGTTGAAAAATTTAGCAGTTAAATTATTTGCTTGTGTGGCCATGTCACTTCCAGGACGAGATAGCCGGCGACCGTGCTAACGTCGCCCTTCATCAATAATGTCCGCTCCGGATTGACTACGCATCTGGAGTCGGACTGAGGCTGCGCTCACTAGCCTCCGAGCGGATAGCCGTGTTGTTGTTAGCAAACAGCTAGCCGGACGGGCGGCTTTCCGTCTGTCCAGAACAACGACGAAGCTCACCGCTGGCTATTTTATCTTTGGGGGGAAAGGGACAGAGCCACAGACGAAATATGTAAATGGTGCCAGGACCGGAGAGACGGGAATTGGTACGTACTTTATTTTGGCACCATGTAAAGAAACAAATGCTTTGTAGCTAACTAGCGAGCTAACGGGCCATGGCTGGTTAACGGTGCATCATTGCTTTCGAACACCGTTCCATGTTTCTCTGTTCGTAACATATTTTTTCGTCACTTGACATTCGAAACAAGGGCTACATAGTCGAAGTGATTTTTTTTGTTTTAAGTTGTGTAAATCTTGCGGCGGATTCGCTAAACAAATCATGCGTTTTAAAAGGATGGTTCACCCAAACAAGTCATTTTTGTCGAAAAAAAAACGGTGACTGAGTTTTGTATCCGTTATGTAGATAGTTGAACGAAGATGTATCATTTTAGTCATTGGATAATATGTTTTTTTGGAACAATTTGGTGAAATTGCAGTAGAGGAGATGGGAATCAGTACAGTAGATAAAAATCACCCATCCATCAATTTTCCAGTCTTATGATTTTCATTTTCTATCCCTCAATCACAAAGACAGCAACAGGGATGGCCTCTCCCCTGCCCGTCTGTTTCCTCCTTGTGCTTGCGCTGCTGGTCTGGTGGCCCGCGTGCCAGGCTGGTGACTGTAAAGGTCACCGGCAGGTGTTGAGGGGGCCGCCGGGCTACGTGACAGACGGACCGGGGAACTACTCAGTTAATGGCAACTGCGAGTGGCTCATCAAAGGTTTGTCCAACAGGGTTAGCACTTTTGCACATTCCACTGTGGCAATATTTCTTGTCAGTGATTCAAATGGAACGTTTTTAAGATTTTTTTCCCCCACTCTTTACCTTTCCACCCATTCAGCACCCAGCAGCAGCTATCGCATTGTGCTGAACTTTACCTTCATGGACACAGAGTGCACTTATGACTACCTGTTTGTGTATGACGGAGATTCCTACCAAAGCCCCTTGTTGGCCAGTCTCAGTGGCAACACCTTGCCGCAGCCCATCGAGGCCACGTCCGGGAAGGTCCTGATGTTACTTTTTGTGTACAGTGATACCTCGGCTTATGAACGCTTTAGCTAACGAACTTTTCCCGTTACGAACGTTAAATTCGCGAGAATGTAATATTGGCATGCAAACCTTTTTCGGGAAACACACGGAGCAACACAATAAGTGATGTGTCGTTCGCGAACGAGCCGGTTCTTGGAGCTCCTGAAATGGAAGCCGACTTTTTTTTCCCTCTATTCTCCGCCCCAGTCTTCGGTGAAAGCCGCACGTGAGTGGTCAAGATCCATGGTAGAGGAGGGAGAGGACACACGTAGCGGTGGAGTTACAAAAACAAACGCACACACACATACACATGAAAGGGAGACGACAGAGCTTGAAGTAAAAAAGCAAAAGTGAAATGGTTTGAAAATTGATAGAAAACACAGTGAAATGTGGACTTGTTTCAACTTTATTGATAGTTCAAAGGCAGAGTGTAGACTGCAAGGTTAGAGTATCCCATCAATCAGGCTCCACAAATAACCCGCACAAGCCATCTGTACAATTTGAAGAGAACTTAAAAGCAACGGAACCAGCTGTTAATGAAGGTTCTAGTGTGTCTGCCTGCATCTGTTGCAACATCACAACTTCTCAGATGTACAACCCAGAGCTCATTGAGACACTTTATGCAAAAAGCTATCCATTCCATCAAGCCATCAACGACCATCACAAAGGTAAATAAAACGACTTTATCATACAGTACACTTTATTTCTTTAATTACGATACCATAGCACATTTATTACATTTATTATACATAAAATAAGGTATATTTTGTGTAATTTTAAGGCTTTTTAGTTGAAAATTATGTTTTATGGGGACCTGGGAACGGATTATTCTCATTTTAATGGTTTCCTATGGGAAATGAATGTTTGGAATACACACTTTTTGCCTTAAACACACTTTCTGGGAACCAATTAAGTTCGTAAGCCATGGTTTCACTGTACGGACATATTTTATTTTAACCTGTCATCCCGAAACCTTTCTCATATGTATCCTGACTTTTTCGCTTCCTGCTTTTCTAGATGCTGCTTCATCTCTTCAGCGACGCTAACTACAACCTGTTAGGCTTCAACGCCACCTACACATTCTCGATGTGCCCCGGAGCATGTGGCGGTCACGGGCGTTGTGACCCGTCTACACACAAGTGCCACTGCCAACATGGCTGGGGCGGGGCATCTTGCGCCACCCCCATGTGCTCCCATACCTGCTCAGCACATGGGCAGTGTGACAAGGTGAGGTTTGAAAGTGCCATTTTTTTCCGGGTATTCCGGTTTCCTCACAAAAACAAGGCAGCTTTGTGAGGGTAAAGTCGAAGACAGCTTTATTGTCAAATATGCATGACATAAAGCACAGATGAAATTAATGTCCTCTCGGACCCATCCTGCAACCACTTATAACGTGGCTAAAAAGACAGATAATTGACAACAGACAATGCATGTAATTTCTGAATGTAAAGTGTGGTAGTGTTGTATGTAAAGTGAAGTAGCGTCGTATGTAAAGTGACGCAGTGTAGTAATGCAAAAACACAAAAAAAGGTTGAAGTGTGGTCTTGCAGAAAAAAACGAAAAAATTGAGTTCAGGATGATAGTACAGGGTGTAACGTGTACTCAGAGTTCGGTGAGTGTGGCAGTGGGAAGGGGCAGGGGGGGCAGGGCAGTAAAGTGAATAAGAAAATGAATGGATGACTGAAGTTGATTTTTTTTTTTGTTAATTTCCTCTCCCCATCAGAAGGGAGAGCGTTGCCTGTGTCACGCCGGCTTCCTTGGTCACAGTTGCCAACTCAGTCTCCGTGACGACACCGCGGCGGGGCAGTGGTGGCGCGTTCACGAAGGAGATCCCAACATGTCTCCCAGGACAGGTTCCGCTGGCGTGTACCTGTCCTCCACTGGATCCATGTACGTGTTTGGAGGTGAGAGTAAAATTTGCTTCAACTTTTTTGCTCGACATTTTTCTTCAGGTTTGTTTGAAAGCAACGGTGTGATTGTTTGCTTTATTGTCTTAAAAAAATCCAGGATTTGACCTCAACAGAGCGCTTGGTGATTTGAACAAATACAACTTCACATCCAACCAGTGGGAAAGCAGGTCTTATGGTCACTCACCTGTAAGTACTGGAACTGTGAAGGAGAAGTATGCTTTTATTGTTATTATTTTTTTTGCTTCGTCAAAATACCTCAAGGACCAAAAATTGCGATGCTCGTTTCTTGCCTCACCAAAATTGTCCAGTTTTTAGGATGGTGCAGTACCACTTTGAGAACTAGAAGTTAACCGCAACTAATGTTTCTTACTTTATTAATTTGTGTTTTTCTACATTCTATTTATTTATTTTTCCATCTATGTATTTATGAAGTCAAAGTCAGCTTTATTGCTAGCTTTCTCCCCAGCTATTTACCTCGCGAACTAGTTACCTCGCGGGCTAGCTACCTCGTGAGTTAGCTCTCTCACTAGCTATCTCGCTAGCTATTGCGCTAGCTATCACCCTAGCTATCTTGCTCGCTCGCTATCTCACTAGCTATCTAGCTAGCGAGCTAGCTATCAATCTATCTAGCTCGCTAGCTTTCTCACAAGCTATCAAGCTTTCTCCCGAGCTAGTTACCTCACGGGCTAGCGACCTCGCGAGTTAGCTATGGTGCTAGCTATCTCGTTAGCTATCTATCTAGCTATGTATCTGGCTATCTATCGAGCTATCTATCAAGCTATTGAGCTCACGATCTCTCTTTCGCGATTTTAAATCATTCACTTTTCCTCATTTTTTTTTAAAATAACAAGTCAACTTCCATCCATCCGTCCATGAAGTTGACTATAAAGTTGTTTGGCCCTGAATAGCTAAAATGCCATCCATTGTAACAGATGTAACAATGTCAACAGACTGAAGAAAAAAAACATCGCTCTTCATATTTTAATTTTCTCTGCCCACAGTTGGCGCGACATTCCCACACCGCTGTCGAGTGGGCGGGAAATATGGTGATCTTTGGTGGGGAGCTTGCCAACGGCTCCTTAGCCAGTGACGTTTGGATGTACCGCCCCCTGCAAGACGACTGGCAGCAGCTTGGCTTTGCTAACACTGGCGGTGCGCCCAATCTGGCCAATCACGCCGCGGCTGTCGTCGATAGTTACCTCTATGTGTTTGGAGGTGGGTTGTTAAACACGGCGTTATTCTCTCCGTGTTTTACAAGAGGCTAAAATTCCAATTAAATAGATGAGCGGTATAGCAATGAAGCGCTAAGTGAGTTTCGGTACACAAAAAGCTACGGACATGATTGCATTTCACTGCCCTTTGCAATTGTTACATCGTAGGTCGCACTGAGGACGACATGTTTTCCTCCACCTTGTATCGGTTCAGCCTGCGAGGCTCTGGGCGATGGGAGATCATCCAGCCCACGGGGGGGAAGCCCCCAGCCACCGCCGGCCACTCCATGGTGTTCCACAGCACTTCCAGGACACTACTGGTCTATGGGGGTCACCGGCCGACCACCGCCAGGTAGACATTATTGATAGTTCAAAGGCAGAGTGTAGACTGCTAGGTTAAAATATCCCATCAATCAGTCTCCATAAATAACCCGCACAAGCCATCTGTACAATTTAAAGAGAACACGCAAGCAAGGGAACCAGCTCTTAAGGATTTTTCTAGTGTGTCTGCCTACATCTCTTGCTGTTGCAATATCACAACTTCTAAGATGTACAACCCAGAGCTCCTTGAGACACTTTATGCAAAAAGCTATCCATTCCATCAAGCCATCAACGACCATCACAAAGGTAAATAAAACGACTTTATTATACTGTACAGTTTATTTCTTTAATTGCAATACCATAGCACATTTATTATACATAAAATAAGGTATATTGTGTGTAGTTTTAAGGCTTATTTAGTTCAAAATAAAATTTTATGGGGACCTTGGAACATATTATTCTCATTTTAATGGTTTCCTATGGGAAATTAATGTTTGGAATACACACTTTTTTTTCCCCACACACACTTACTGGGAACCAATTAAGTTCGTGAGCTGAGGTATCACTCTACTTTGTGTTACAGACTAATGCATAAAGCTAACAGCAGCGTAGCGCTCCATTCTGGACTGATTCTTGTCAAGTTCTACGGGCGGCTGGAATTCAAATTCACAAAGATATGTTACTTAATTAAAAAAACAGCAGAATTCTAAACTTTGGCTAATAAAGCTGTCAAGTTTTGTGCAGCAAAGAAAACTTAACGAGTAGCTAGCTAATTTCGTAGTTGATTCTGTCACTGAGGGCTTCTTTTTTTCAGACAGCACAAACAAAATAATCTCAGATGAATAAAAAATTATTGGATTGAAAAAAATAAGTGGATTAAAAATTAAACTAAAAAATATTTGAATTTATCGGCTTTGTGGGTGAAAGTCATAGCTGTTAGCCGTGCTTGTTCGCCCCATTGCCTGCCTGGTTAGTAGCAAGCGGCTAAAGTCGGTGGGGAGACAGATACTTTGGAGGAGAATTTGAAAACGAAATAGAATTTTAGAAATTTCATGTGGATGATGAAATTTGCAAATTTGAGCTAAATTTGTGATGTGGTTTCCCCGTTCTTTTGGGATTTTATTCCACTGGAAATTGCGAAATTTTTCAAAAACATTTTATTTAGGAATTCTGGCCATTTTGAAGTTTCAAAATGTTTTATTCTGGTATGAGCTATCTATTCGCTATCTATTCACTATCTATTTGCTATCTATTCGCTAGCTATTAGCTATCTATACGCTAGCTATTATAATAATGATAATCATCATAATAATACATTTTATTTCAAGCGCCTTCCAAAGGTCTCAAGGACACATTACAGTCACAGACAAGCAGATACAATAATAAAATGCAATTATAAATACAATACAATGCTATTAGCTATCCATTCGCTAGCTATTAGCTATCTATTTGCTAGCCAGCTTGCTATCTATTTGAGTTACTTCCAGGTTGAGTGAACGCTGGCGCGTGTGGCTGCCGCTGCTCACCCACAGGAAAGAAAATATCCTGTGACTGTAAAGTGACCTTGATAGTTTTGAAAGGTGCTTATAAATGAAATGAATTATTATAATTATTATTATTATTATTGTTGTTGTTATTATCATTATTATTGTTGTTGGCACCGACTAAAGAGACGAAATAATCATTTCCTAGATTTAGCGTGCGGGTGAACAACACCGACGCATTCCATGTCGACCAACGTTTTTGGACGGCGTTTCGCTCCCGCTACCCGGCGACCGGCCCCCGAGAGCGAGCCTTCCACTCAGCCACTGTCATCGGCAACTACATGGTGGTCTACGGTGAGCAAAAATAGCGACGTGAACACCAACTGACCAACCTTCTCTGAACTGAATTGATGTTAATTGTGGATTTTTCTCGCATTCCCAACAAGGTGGAAATGTTCACATCCACTACCAAGAGGAAAAGTGCTACGACGAAGAGATCTTTTTTTACCATTTGGGCTGTCATCAGTGGGTTTTAGCGGGAGAGAGATGGTCACTCAGTAAGTTGCTCTTCTCATGGCGTGACATATTTTCCCCCTTTGCCGGATTAGCCTATTTTGTCTCCTTTTCTGCAGGCGGTGAAGGCATCAAGGGGCGCTACTCCCACGTCGCCGCGGCCATGGAGGGACGAGTGCTTCTGGTTGCCGGCGGTTACAATGGCGTCACCCGTGCAGACCTCGTGGCTTTCAAAGTCCCTTTGTTTGTCAGTAGCAGCGAAGGTGACAGGGTGAGAGAAAACTCGCTTTTGCACCGTAACTACGATCTGGCCCGTGACAAATATGAGTTTGACACCACTGTTTTGGAGTCTAGCTATCCAGGGCATCTACCTAGCTAGCTATCTATTTGCTATCCAGCTATCTACCTGGCTAGCTATCTATTTGCTATCCAGCTATCTACCTGGCTAGCTATCTATTTGCTATCTAGCTATCTACCTAGCTGGCTAGCTATCTATTAGCTATATATCTAGATATCTATCTATCTATCTATCTATTAGCGATATATAGCTATCTAGTTACTTATCTATTCGCTATGTCCTTGAGAGTTTTGCTAGACGCTATAAATACAATGTATATTATTATTATTATTATTAATAATAATAATAGCTATCTATTAGCCGTATATTAGCTAACTAGCTAGCTTTCTATCTATTTGAGTTACTTCCGGGCTCAGTGAATTTGATTTTACTCAAATAATGTTTTTTCATTTGCAATTTAGAAATAGCATGAATGTATTTTGGTTTATTTCAATCAGTTTTGTATCCTTCACCAATTGAGTTAAATCGGGCCCCATCAAATTTGGAATATGACCCCCTTTTTCAGACACAAGGGGGCCAACTTTTTTAATTTCCCAAATGCATCACTGCAGTCCTTATTTTTGACTTCAATTTTAAAAAGTAGTTATTCATCAGTTTGTTGTGCTCTCTATATGTAATATGTGGAGAGGATTAAATGTCAGTGCCTTTTAAATTGAGCGGCGGCCCGAAAAAAGGTGGATACATTCTACTGTAAAATATAAACATATATATTTTTAATGCTATGACCTTTAAAGTAAAAGCGTGGCTGAAATGTCATCTACGTTGATCAATATTCTATTTGTGTCACTCTGCGTTTCCCGGTTAGGACGCTCTTTGCGCCGAGGCCCTGGATGAAAGCATGTGTTTAAAGAATCCGGAATGCAGTTGGTGTGAAGGCCGCTGTCGAGAGTATCAACCCACTAATCAGGTAAAGTGTCAGCACACACTCAATGGAACCGTCAGGACTATTGCAGCAACTCATCTCGTCCACCCCCCTTTTTTTCCCCACTCCCAGTGCGGCAGTACAGGTTGCCTTGGCCTAGCGCGTTTCCTATCCGACTGTCAGTCCTGCCTGGTATTCAGCGGCACGCCAGCCACCCTGGCGAGGGCGCCCGGCGAATTCGGCTGGTGTGTTCAGAATGAATCCTGCCTCCCCGTGTCAGGTGAGAGCCAGGGAGGGAGGACGGAGGGGGAGGCGACCTTCCAGGGGGGGGGGGGGGTTACGCAGCACACTGACTGAATTGTGTTGGGAGGGACTAGATTTGCGTTGGGCGCCAGTCAGAGGTGAAACGTTTTGTATTGGGGTGTTTTCTCGGTGTCAAGGAAAGGCTGCGCTAATGGAGGAATAATTTTTTGAAGATGACACAAAATGGATGTTTGCTTTCTCTATAGTGACTAGCTCTATGTCTCTCACACCCCACTGCGCATAGAAATCAAGCTATAATGCTTCACATCACAGGTGTCAAAGTCAAGGCCCGGGGGCCAAATCCCATCCGCCACATCATTTTTTTCGGCCCACAAAAGCAAATCAAACTTATGAAATTTCATGATGCTTGCTAAAATCCTAACCAAAATTTCATATTTTTAGCTGTAAACCACCATAACAGTCATTACTTTTCACTTCAGACAGGGTTTTGAGATGGGACTTGCAGGTGGGAAGAGAATCGATGTTACGAATGTTGGGAAGAATTGAGTTCCAGAGTTTGGGGGCAGAGCAGCTGAAAGCTCTATCCCCCATCATGCTGAGACGGGCAGGGGGGGCACACAGAGGTGGCGGGAAAGAGGATCTGAGGGAATAAGAGGGAATAGAAATTAGTCATATAGGTATGGGGTCAAGGTTATGGATAGTTTTAAATGTATAAAGAATAATTTTAAAGTTGATTCTATATTTGATTTTAAAGTTAAAAAAAAATATTTTTGTTACTCCGTGATATGTCTGAAGATACGCTGATCGTTCATTTCGCGAATAGAAGCATGAAATGATAGCTTCTTCGGGAGTTTGTTTTCACAAATCAGTTGACCACCAATGTTTTCTTTCACTCTCGCTAATACATCGTGTCGACAGCAGCATTCTTGACACTGAGAAACATCAAACACTTGGCGTCACTGCATCCAGCTGAAATAGTAGCGGTCACTCAAAAAAATAATATTGACTGACCTCTTCCATCTCTCTGGTGAACATCGCCAATGTTCCCACATCCTCTGACTAGCGTCCGGCACCGACCACGCCGGCCTATCAGGCTGACCGCAGTATTTTTGAGAGCTCACGAGGTCAGATTGTATTTCCCCGTTTTGCTGACCTCTCCCTCTCGATCTCGCAGAGCAAAGTGCGTGCCGTGTGGACCAGATCTCAGGGGCGTACGGCTGGTGGGGGGAGCGTACCCTTTTCCTAACCTCCCTCCACTCCTGTCGCACCGAGAACTATGTCCCGGGACTGCACCTGCTCACCTTCCAGCACCCCCGCAACGACTCCCAGCCTGACAAGGTACGGAGTCCCCGTCTCAAAAGAGTTGTGCTTTGTAATTCCTCTCCCCCCCCTTTTTACTTCGCGTATCCGTCCTTCCTTCCTCCATTGTTGCCGTCGTAATTGCAGACGGGATTTATGCCGCTTTACAACAGGAAAGAAAGAACATCCTAATTTTGACGTCTCAACTTCATTTTTCTCAGGTTGCGCTGGGACAAAGCGAAGTGCTGTGATGGTCTTTTGAGACACGCATTTTCCTTTCCAAAATAGTGTTTTTCATTCATTCATATGCCATCATTTACCTAAAAAGATAATCACAACAGACTTTTCAAAAAATGCCTTTATTTAATATACAGTGATACCTCAGTTTTATGAACTTTTTGGTTTACGAACGTTACATTTGACAATTTTACCTTGGCATACGAACTTTACCTTGGCATACAAACTTTTTTCATACACGGAGCTGTCTGAGTGATGTGTCGTTCGTGAACGAGCCCGTTCTTCTAACAACAAAATGGCAGCCGACTGTTTTTGTCCTCAATTCCCTGCCCCAGTCTTCAATTAAAGCCACGTGATTGGTCAAGAACGCAGCAGTGAGGGGGCGTAGTTTAAACAATAAAGAGACATGAAGACAGTGAGAGTGTTTTCTCTTTGATAGTTCAAAGGCAGAGTGTAGACTGCAAGGTTAAAATATCCCATCAATCAGGCTCCACAAACAACCCGCACAAGCCATCTTTACACTTGATGCAAAAAGATATCAACCCAGCTAAACAGAACACAATTGATGAGGAACTAGATACAATTATCACAGAGAAAGCACCTACAAGGGATCATTCCTCAAGATGGCGAAAGAAGAAGGTTACGTTCCTCATCAAGTGTTTAATGCTGATGAATATACTCCAGAACAGTATTTTTATGCTTCTCTTGATTTTACATCATACTAGCTGACAAAATATTTGGATTAGATTGGTTGGATTGGCCTTTTTTAGCCTGGCAGTGGAGAAATGTACATTTCACAGCAACAAAGTGATGAAAGTAAGAGGAAAGGAAAGGAAGAAGTAGAAAAATAAAATACAGGAGCTGCTGTAAAAGTAGCCACTCACGCGCCGCCATCCAAAGTCAAAACAACAACAAATTTTATTTATTTATTTGTTTGTTTGTTTGTTTGCTTATTTATTTATTTTTTACATTGTTACTTCCGGGTTGAGTGAACGCAGGCGTGTGTGGTTGCCGCTGCTCACCCGCAGAAAAAATATCCTGTGACTAAAGTGCCCTTGAGATTTTTGAAAGTCGCTTATAAATGAAATGTATTATTATTATTATTATTAATAATATTATTTAAAAAACTAAATAAATAATTTGTACACAACACAAAAGACACAGACAGTCATTCAAACTTAAGCACATTCTGCATTCTGCACCCTCTTTGTTTTATGAATCAGTTCTAGATGAAAGAGGAGATGACCAAAGCGTCCTTTTCACTAGTGGATCAGGGCCTTCTTGGTGAAATGTGCACGTCTAGTACTAGCTAAATGACGAAAGCAAACACGAAGCTGTAGAATCCATTGACGAAAGGAGATTGTCTCACATCTCCTGTCCCACATCAATACGCTTCAATTCCAAGCCGCGGCAGTTCCCCATACGCATCCGCGCTCTGATGCTCCTTTCTTCCATCCAACCTCAAGTGGACAAGCAATTAAAAAGTCCAATTTCCATAGTATGTCCTCTTGAAGGCATTCCAGTGGTGTAGAGAATAGTGCCTCTGTTGATGTGTCTCCACATACCCCACCACTGTTGTCAGGTCTCCATCTTGCGCAGCACCACCATCATCCTCAGCCCGACCACCGAGATGGACGTGGCCCTGCAATTCAGGGGTTTCATCCACCCTCTTTGGGGCGCGCCAGCGGCCCCTCCCGCCGAGACTGTCTCCATGTGGGCTCGTATCCAGAGGCTCCATTTTGAGGCTCGGGTGGCATCGGGTCCCAACTCCAGCCAACTGGTGAGCAAAATGGAGTTAACCGTGACAATTGAAAACTGGGTTTGGTCGCAGTTGTCTTCTTATTTTATTTAGTCTCACAGAGATGTATTCATTTTCTGAAAATAAAGAAGCTATTTTGATAAAATAGCAAAACCCTTCACTAAATCGCCATGGTGGTGTGAGATTTAATTTGGATTGTGCTTAGTCATGCTGATGAGGTGATACCAGACTGAATGGGGCAATCAGGGCAGTCGTAGACTATAATCAGTCAGGACAATAGAAGTAATCAGTGTAGTCTCAGAGTATAGTCCTCTGCTCCCCCAACCTTAGAGCAGAGACCTATCATAACAGAAGTCTGGCACCGCCACCTCTGGACAGTTAGGATATAGGATCAGAGCTACCAGCAAAATTTTAGTTCGCTGACGAAGCCTCTTGGATAAGTAGCGAAACGTCTGACACCTTCAAACAAGTACAGATGACGGCTGAAGAAACCTTTTCATCAATTTCTGAAAACTAATTATGCATAATGAGAATCTCTCTTTGTTAATATATCCACGATTATGGGAAAACAAAATAAAATAAGACAATGCTGTCCAGTTTGCTTCCTGCTACCCGAGTAGACACCACCGTTATTTCAATACTAATAATAAATTTCATTTTGTGTTCGAGCAGGAGGTGGTCGGTCGTTGGGCGGCTCAGCAGGAAAAAGAGCTAAAGCTGCTATCTCGCCCGGATGGGGGGAAGCTGTTCTCCAACCTGACCAGAGGCAACCATTACCTGGTCCAGGCCGAGGGATACCTGAACAATTCCGGTTCAGGGCAGACCAGTGAGATGGCCCTCATCTGGAACCGAACTCTACCGGGAGGGAGCGTGAGTATTTCTTGCCTTCTTGTCCGGGCTCTGGTCCACCAACTTCATCTTATCTTCTCTCTTCTTGAACTGCAGGAAATCTCCTTCCTGTTCCTGGAACCATATCGTTCAGGTTCCTGTTCGGGCTACATGTCCTGTTTGGCATGTTTATCGGACCAGTCTTGCGGATGGTGCCCGTCGCTTTCCCGCTGCCTACTTCGGGGTCCTGACCCGGAGCCTTGCCCTGAGGGGGAGCTGGGAGGAGGGATGGCTCAGCGCCATCTTCTGCTGGCACCACAGCACTGCACACTGTGCGAAGAGTACAGAGATTGCTCGGCTTGTACTCAGGTATGCGTTCATGTTGCCAAAAGATTTCACACACATGATTTTGTAATCCATCCATCCATCCTCGGCGCGGATGGATGGATGGATGGATGGAGATTTTTTTTATCGCCTTCTCCCTTTAAATTTAAAATATTAAATTTATTGTAATCAATTAGATAAAAAATTCTACATTAATGGCATGATTGTGTATGAGAAAAAAATGTGTGGGAAATTGAGAATGCAGCCCAACTATATTATTTTATGTGAATAAAATTGATCATTTGTAGAAATGGAAAATCGTAAATGACTAAAGTTGTAATGCTAAGAGAATATATGCGTTGGCGCGAAAAAAAAATGAACTGTACATTTTTTTTAGAAAATTAATATTATTTACACATCCCGGATAGTTTTTGGAGAAAAACATTTATTTTGTTTGCATTTTAAAACTTGAAAACCATTCCCCACAACTTTTTTGGGGGGGGGTCAGTCAACGTAATTATTTTAACTCATTCACTGCCATTCCCGAATTTATTCAGGAATTCAAAATATGTCGTAGTGTGCCATTCCCGATTTGGTTCCGGTTTTGGTTTTTCTTGCGGTGGTGCCGATAAAGCGCTGGTCAGACATCTAGCAATGTTTTTTTTTTCCTTCCACGAGAGAGCAGCTTTTGTACAGTCGCCCCCATTTCAAGCTCAGATAACTCCTGACCCATCTAACTTAGGAATTCGCTCCATTGAATTTCCATGTAATCATAAAAGTCAATATTCTGTGTGTCCTGGAATTGGAGTGAAAATGACCAAAACAATGGCATTGGAGTGGACACATTATTGCACATTGTCTAGCCGTCTGTGAATGAGTTAAATGTAAACCAGGGTTCGACGAACTGCATCCTATTTAGAGCTTCCCCTTTCCAATGGCGACTTTAACCTCCCGCAGGACCTCTACTGCGAGTGGCAGATCAACTCCAGCAAGAAAGGAGACTACCAGTGCAGCAGGAGAGGCCGCTTGGAAGGCTCCATACGTCACCCTTCAGGCTGTCCCAGAATCTGCAACCAGTGAGACTCATACAATCATACTCTTAATAGATGAATTAATAGTAAGCACCCTCAATGCTGTTCATCTTTTCTCCACCAAGGCGCAAGACATGTTCCGAGTGCCTCTCCAACTCCAGCCAGTGTGCTTGGTGTGAATCCGCCCAGGCTTGCTTCTATTTTGCCGCCTATCTTACTAAGTACCCTTATGGAGAATGCAGGGACTGGTATGACAGGTAACAATCACGCAACACTTCTCAAACATCGCCAAATGTTATTCTGAATCTTAATTTTTACCATTTCCTGACTTTCCCAGTGTGCATTCGGTTCCGCAATGCAAGCAATGTTCCGCTTTAAACACTTGCAACGACTGCCTGCGAACGTTCCAGTGCGGCTGGTGCGGCGACTACAACAACCCGACCATTGGAAAGTAAGTCGAGTTGATTGAGCAATCGTGTGATTCTTTTTACGTTGCCATTTTATTTATTCATTTAAATTTTTAGATGCTTAAGAGGCGATTGGGCTGGAATGGACGACCCCTACGCGTTTAACTGCAGCGTGGCGGTCGCTGACGCCAGAGCCGCAAAGTCAGTCCTTCCATCAACCATCCCATCAAAAAAGAAATCGGATGATTTGATTTGATGATTCTTCCGTTTTTCTTCCAGCCCTGAGCCGCAGACCTCTGCCCCGCCTTGTCCTCTGGACATGGACATGGAGCTCGATCTGGAGCAGATGGAAGACGAAGAGCAAGACGCCGTATGGTCTTACCCCACTTGCCCCGATGTAGAAGAATGCCGACTGGGCCTCCACAACTGCCACCTTTTCGCCACTTGCATCAACACCCCCACCTCTTACGAGTGCCACTGCGAACGAGGCTACACGGGAGACGGCACTTTGCATTGCAACCAGACGTAAGGCTTATGCATTTTGTCACCATTTAAAATGGTTTTCAGGGTTCACGATGGCTTTTCAAACAAACTTTTTGTCAATGGACTAATGATAAAAGCAGTTTTAAACATCCTCTGTGTTTTAAGGGACCGGCCTAAACGTGTTCCCGCTATTTTTTATTTATTTTTTGTCAATTCATAGACTTTACAAGCAACAAATAGCGAGCTAGCTCACAAGATAGCTAGCAAGCTTCTTGAGATAGCTAGCAAGCTTGCGAGATAGCTAGCTAGCTCGGTCGCGAGATAGCTAGCTCGGTCGCGAGACAGCTAGCTAGCTCGGTCGCCAGACAGCTAGCTAGCTCGGTCGCAGACAGCTAGCTAGCTCGGTCGCGAGACAGCTAGCTAGCTAGGTAGCTATATAGATTAAGATTAAACAAACGAAAAAACAAATAAACACACCCAGTGAATAAACAAATACATAAACGAATAAATACACAGATAAATAAATAGATGAATCAACAAAAATAAATACAAAAAATAAACACAAATATACATACAGACAACTAAATAAATGAATGGATGGATAGATAAATAAATGGATATGTAAATAAATAAAAAACAAATAAAATAAAAAAACCCACAAATAAACACATACATACAGTAAATAAACACATACATAAATGAATAAATACACAGATAAATAAATAGATAAATCAACAAAAATAAATACGTAAACATAAACACATAAATATACACACAGACAACTAAATAAATGAATGGATAGATAAATGGATAGATAAATAAATGGATATGTAAATAGAAAAAAAACAAAATAAAAAATAAACAAGCTTAGCTTAGCTTCGTCCATAAACACTGCACAGCAAGACCACTCAGGGGAGCCAACTATTGCCCTACAAACCATTTAAAAATCTCATTTTCCACCACTGAAAAGATATTTCACCTAAAACCCTCCTCATCCTCAGCTGCTACAACGAGTGCAGAGAGGGCCAGTGCAGCGGCAGCCCGCGCTTCGAGTGTGAATGCTCACTGGGTTGGACATCCGATCCCGAGACTTTGGTTCTGAGCGGCGTTGAATGCGATGTGGACTGTGGCTGCAACTTTCACTCCACCTGCATTACTGCGCCGGGGATATGCGATGAATGCCAAAGTGCAACCTAAAAAAAACAAAAAAACAAGATTTTATCTCCTTCAAGTCCGGCACAAACTGAATTTCCTCCGGCTTTTCTTTTCAGATTGGACTACGGGGCCCCACTGTGAGCACTGTCGCCCAGGGAGCTTCGGCTCGGCAATGGCCGACAGCGCTGGATGTCTCCAGTGTGAGTGTAACGGCCACGGAGACCCCCTGCGGGGATATTGCCACAACCAGACTGGCCAGTGCTACTGCACACATAACACTCAAGGCCTGCACTGTGACTCCTGCTTGCCCGGTTACTACGGTGACCCCAGGTAAATGCTCATTCAGCACATTTTGTGATTTTTTTTTTTTTTTTTTTTTTTTTTTTTTTTTTTTTTATCGTGACGGATGCATTCCAATCCCACCCATAAAAGGCTCAATATTAACTCATTCACTGCCAGACGATGTGCAAAAAATGTGTCCAATCCAGTGCCAGGGTTTTTGTCATTTTCACTCAAACCCACAGAATATTGAGTTTTAGTACTACATAAACATTAACTTCTTTCATCAGAAAAAAAAAAAGTTAATTCCTAAGTTATATGGGTGTGAAGTTATCTGCGCTTCAAATACGGCCGGCTGTACAAAAGCAATTGCAGCCTGAACTGGAAAAGAAGAAAAAAAAAAAAACATTGCCATATGTCTGACCAGCGCTTTATCAGCACCCCTTGCAAGAAAAACAAAAACCCGAAGGAATTCGGGAATGGAGCGCCACCTCATGCTTCCCAATTCCCGAAGAAATTTGGGAATGGCAGTGAATGAGTTAATATGCTTTCTATCTATTTGAGTTACTTCCGGGTTGAGTGAACGCTGGCACTGTAAAGTGACCTTGAGAGTTTTGAAAGGTGCTTATAAATAAAATGTATTATTATTATTATTAGTTTTCTATCGAAAGAAAACTAAAATTATTCAAATGTAAAGATAAAGTTACAAGGTGGAGATAGTTTGTCATAAAATAGAGTAGCGTAAGAAACCTCAGACTCTCTTCTTTCATTGGAGAAAATGTTCATTCCTACGTTAAATGGGTCTGGAGTTATCTAAGCTTGAAATGGGGGTGGCTGTACAAAATACAATACAATACATATTGATTTATTTAGCGCTTTAACAACAGCTGAAGCTGTAACAAAGCGCTAACGTGGACAAAAGGCAAATGCTGCCTCGTTGTGGAAGGGAAAAACATTGCCAGAGGTCTGATCTGTGCTTTATCGGCACGCCCCTCAAGAAAAAAACAAAAATCTGAGCAAATTCGGGAATGGGGCTCCATGTCACACTTTTCAATTCCTAAATAAATTCGGGAATGGCAACCAATGTTTTAAGAGAGCTCTTAAAATATAGATATATATATTAATAATAATCTCACGCCTCTCGCACACATTTCAAAGTGATTTTGTTTCAAATCTGCATTTTCCCCTTCCTCCAGGAATAATGGCACTTGCTACCGACAGTGCCAAGGACGCTCTGTGCTTCTCTCCTCCACTTCCTCATCCCCCGGCGTACCGCTCTCCTCATCCCTGGGCTGGCGGAGCGGCACTGAAGGCAAAAGTGGACTCTCCCATTGCCTTTGGGTACTTTCGGTGACCGAGAACCTGGCGCCGTGTCTCCCCAGACAGCCGTGTCCGCCCGTCGCCCTCACGCTGCACCCCGACTCCCATACGCACTGTAAAGTGAGTCAGCGTGTTCCATTGTCTGCTTTTACCGGAACGCTGTGTTGTATTAGCGTAGCATCAAAAAAACGCAACACCATGTCGTTATTTTCCAGAGCTCATACGTGTACGTGTTCGACGGCCTTCCCCGTTTCCTGGATAACGGCGTCGTACATTCAGATCATAACTTGATCGGCGCGTTTTGCGGCACCACGAGAACGCAGCCTATCACCGTTGAAGCCACCTCAGGTACCACTACACCACAGGTGTCAAAGTCAAGGCCTGGGGGCCAAATCTGGACCGCCACTTCATTTTTTTCGGCCCGTGAAAGTAAACCAAACTACAGTTTATTTCTTTAATGACATCACAATATCATATTTATTATGCATGAAATAAGGTACATTGTGTGTAGTTTAAAAGCTTATTTAGTAGAATATTATGTTTTATGGGGATCTGGGAACGTATTATTCTCATTTTAATGGTTTCCTATGGGAAGTTAATGTTTCGAATACACACTTTTCGCCTTGCACACACTTTCGTGGAACCAATTAAATTCATAAACTGAGGTATATTCAGATTATTAAAACATAGTCTTCTTGATTTAAATACCACGTCCTTCTACGTTCCAAGCACCTAGATCCACAAACCAACAGAACATAGACATTTTAATGGGTTTTCTTTACATGAACTGATAGATTTGTAACCTGGCTAAAGAGCTCTTTCTGTGAAGGACTTTATCAAGTCCTAAATGAATCCAAGGCCGGATCTCTTACATGAAGATGTTCACCTCAGATTAACCCCAGATTTTCCGTGCTTCCGTTGTGGGCCTTGTGTTCGGCCAACTAACCATTCAACAGAAACTTTAAAATATGATAACTTCTATTCTGTCCATTCTAAATAATTATTTTTAACTTTAAATTTGAAAACTTGTTATTCATTAGTTTGTTGTGCGCTCTAGATGTAATATGTGGAGGGGATTAAACATTTTCATGGCTTCTCCAAATTTGTAACGGCCCCCCGATATGAAACTAACTACAATATGTCCATCTTTTCCCCCCCGCCAGGTGTAATCTCAGTCTACTTCGAAGCCAACGTCTCATCAAACAAACCCCAAGGCTTCAATGCATCCTTCTGGGTACGACGATGTCGCCATGGCGGCGACGGCTCGCCCGTATGTCCGGGTGGCGCGCAGTGCCAAGACGGGCTTTGCCAATGCCCCCCGGGATACGGGGGCCCACACTGCGACCGCCCCGTTTGTCCTCAAAATTGTGGACTTGCGGAGGGACGTGGTACTTGTAATATAGTAAGCGACGTGATCATATACGATGGTGACGGTGTGATTTGGTTCCAATGTTTTAAACGTCGCCTTTGCTTCTTTTAGACGCTGGGAGTGTGCATATGCTCCGAAAACTGGGTCGGTTCTGACTGCGCTGTCCCCCGAGACTCCAACAGCCTGATTTGGGAGACGCTGCTGGACACGCAATTGACGGTGGTATGGCATGAATACGCCAATGCGATACACGCTCAATGCTGTGTAGCACCATGGTTTTAAACACCCTTTTTTTCCCCCAATAGAACCAGGCTCACAGGTTCCTCCACAGGATGGGCCACTCGTTGGTTTCTGAACCTCATGGCAACCTTTGGATGTATGGGGGACTTTCTCTTTCAGAGGGAATTCTCGGAAATATTTACAGGTAACCAAAAGTTCCATCACTGATATTGTTCAGAATGAGGGTCATTTTTAATAATGATAATAATAATAATAGTAATAATGAAAGAAGTAAACACTTTGATTTTCGATCTCTCCGATGACTGCTTTCCATCACGTTTCAGATATTCCGTGTCGGAGCGCCGTTGGACTCAAATGTTGACAAGTTCGGCAGACGATGGTTCAACCCCGGCGCCTCGTTATCATCACGCCGCCGCCCTGCTGAGCAGCTACGAAATGGGAACCAGTCACAGTTGCATGCTGGTAGTGGGCGGAGTCACTCAGGACTCGGTTGCCATGGACACTTGGAGTCTCAACCTCAGCAGTTTGGTCTGGAGAGAGCACAAGGTAGAGAAACGGGGTTGTCATGTGGAAGTTGCGATATTTGTACCTCAAACTGATTCCTCTCAACTCCTCTTTTACACTCTGTGACAGAGTTCAGTGTTGCCTTCGGTGGCGGGCCACACGCTGACAGTACGTCGGGACAACTCAGTGCTCTTGATTGGCGGTTACTCCCCGGAAAACGGTTTCAACCACCACCTGCTTGAGTTCAGCCCCCATACGGGAAATTGGACGATCGTAGCGCACACCGGCACGCCGCCGACGGGCTTATACGGCCACTCGGCCGTTTACCACGAGCAGACGGATGCTGTCTATGTGTTTGGGGGTTATCGTTTCCACGTGGAGGCTGTGGAACCCTCAGGAGAGCTTTACAGCTTGTACTACCCCAATTTCACCTGGTCGCTCTTGGTACCCTCGCAGGGTAACAAAGTAAGAAGAGCTACTTTGTAATTGTAGGCAATTTGACCACCATTGATGCATTTTTTTCATAATTTATAATAGAATGTTTTTTTAATAATAATAATAATTATAGATTTCATTGATAAGCGCCTTTCAAAACTCTCAAGGTCACTCTAGCTCTCTATCTAGCTGTCTCGCAAACTATGCCGCTAGCTAGACATCTAGCTGTCTCGCTAGCTATCTATCTAGCTGTCTCGCTAGCTATCTTGCTATCTACCTATCCAGCTGTCTTGCCACCGATCTAGCTGTCTCGCTGGCTATCTCGCTAGCTATCTCGCTAGCTGTCTCGCTAGCTATCCATTTAGCTGTCTCGCTAGCTATCTAGCTAAAAAAAATACATCTTTTTGTATCAATATTGTCTATTTCTGACATTCAGCTCTTTTTTTGTTTTGTTTCTGTTTTTGCTTTGTCGATCTAGCTATCTATCTACCTGTCTTGCTAACTATATCCAGCTGCCTCGCTAGCTATTTCATTAGTTATCTCGCTAGCTATCTAGCGAAAAAAAGTTTTTTTTAATCAAGATTGTCTATTTCTGACATTCCACTCTTTTTTTGTTTTGTCTATCTAGCTGTTTCGCTAGCTATCTATCTAGCTGTCTCGATAGCTGTCTCGATAGCCGTTCTAGCTAAAATAATAATTATTATAGATTTCATTGATAAGCGCCTTTCAAAACTCTCAAGGTCACTCTAGCTGTCTATCTAGCTGTCTCGCGAACTATGCCGCTAGCTAGACATCTAGCTGTCTCGCTAGCTATCTATCTAGCTGTCTCGCTAGCTATCTTGCTATCTACCTATCCAGCTGTCTTGCCACCGATCTAGCTGTCTCGCTGGCTATCTCGCTAGCTATCTCGCTAGCTATCCATTTAGCTGTCTCACTAGCTATCTATCTAGCTGTTTCACTAACTAGCTTGCTAGCTATCTCGCTAGCTATCTTGCTCAAAAAAAGACATCTTTTTGTATCAAGATTGCCTGTTTCTGACATTCAGCTCTTTTTTTGTTTTGTTTCTGTTTTTGCTTTGTCGATCTAGCTATCTATCTACCTGTCTTGCTAACTATCTATCCAGCTGCCTCGCTAGCTATTTCACTAGTTATCTCGCTAGCTATCTAGCGAAAAAAAGTTTTTTTTTTAAATCAAAATTGTCTATTTATGACATTCCACTCTTTTTTTGTTTCGTCTATCTCACTATGTATCTAGCTGTTTCGCTAGCTATCTATCTAGCTGTCTCGATAGCCGTTCTAGCTAAAAAAAGAAATCTTTTTTTTAATCAAGATTGTCTGTTTCTGCCTTTTTTTTGTAGCCCATGTCCCGTTTCTTCCACGCCGCAGCCCTGATGAAAGACACCATGGTCATCGTGGGGGGGCAGACAGAAGCAGAGGATTATAGCAACTCTGTGTTCTTGTACCAAATTAACTGCAACACCTGGATCCAACCAGGTTGTCCATCTCAATACTTCTGCGTCTTCCTCAAATGCGTTATTTTGTCCTAACGTGGCCTCCTCGTATCTCTCAGATTCTGCCATTGGCGACTCAGTCAATCGCTCTGTGTCTCTCGCCATGACGAGCTGGGGCGGCAGCCTGTTCTTATCGGGGGGCTTCAACGGGGTCACCTTGGGACGACTCCTGAACCTAACGATGCCCGCTGATCCCTGTGCGGTGATGTCCACGCCGGACACTTGCAACGCCACTACCGGCAGCTGCGTTTGGTGCCGGGGGGCCTGCGCGTCTTCCGATAGTGCTGAACGGTAACGCATGAGCGTTCGGTTGAAGTTTTTTTTCAACAGTCGAACTTGAAAAGTTGCTCAATGATGTCATCAATTTCACCGTTGACCACTGTATAAATAAAATGTGGTCATATTTTCATATTTAGACGACATATTTTGACTGTTTTGTCAATATTTAGCATTTATTTCCTTTCGCGCTCTTCCAAATAGAATGGGCTGTTTCGCTGGCCAGTCGCCCTGTTCGCCAACCCCGCGCCAACCGGATCAATGCCGCAGACTTAAAACCTGCAGCGAATGCCTTGCGCGCCATCCCAAGACATTCTCGGGTCCATCGCAGGTTGGTCCCGCCGCCGAGTTACCGCAACACCACCGAGACGTGACTCCTCTGTGTTAAATCTTTGCCTTCTGGTCTCCCCAGCATGCTTTCCAATGCAAGTGGTGCACCAACTGCCCCGAGGGGGCTTGCATCAGCAGTTCGGTCAGCTGCACATCGGAACACGACTGTCGCATCAACCAGCGTGAGATCTTTCTTTCCAGCAATTGTACGGAAACCAGCTGCGAGGCTTCTGACTGCCCCAAATGCACAGCGTCGGGAAAATGCATGTGGACCCGCCAGTTCAAGCGCACAGGTCAATAACCTTCCCATCATTAAAAAAAAAAAATACTACTGTATTTTCTGGTGTATAAGGTGCACACAAAAGCCTTGATTTTCTTGATTTATTATTATTATTATTTTCTCTTTTTTATATATTTGTATATTATATTTGGAAAACTTTTTTCATTACTGTATTTTCCTGTGTCCAAGACGATTCGAAGTAAAAGGCGCACCCCCAATGAATGGTGTATTTTCATTTTCTTTCCATATATAAGGCGCATCGGACTATATTGTATATATGTTATATTTGAAAAACGTTTTTCATTCATTGAAAGTGCGCCTTATACTCCGGTGCACCTTATACAGTAAAGTCTCGTTATATCGATATCGGATATATCGATAGTCCCGGTTATATCGATACTATTTCTATGCACGCACGGAGAAAATTACATGCAAACAGGGTTGGATATATCGATAGTCCCGGTTATATCGATATTTTTTCGGACTCCCTTGAATATCGATATAACGAGACTTTACTGTATATGGAAAAAGTATGAAAACACACCATTCATTGGAACACACCATTGATGAAAACACACCATTCCTTATACACCGGAAAATCCGGTAAAATTGGCACAATATTGAAATTTCCAATTAATATATTTGTGTGCGTGAAAAAGAAAATTATTCTGCCCATGTTTGATTCGTAGCAAAAAATAAACTAGTCTTTATTTATCTATTTATTTAATTATTTATTTGTTCACTTATTTGTTGAGTTATTTATTTATTTACATACTTGTTACATATTTGTTTGTTATTTGTTCGCTTATTTCTTTGTCCACCCGATTATTTATTCACTTGATTGTTCATCCCTTTATTTATTTGTGTATTTATTTGATCGCTTGCTTATTTGTTTGTTCATCAGTTTATTTACTTTATGTATTCAAATATTTGGTTATTTGTTTGTTTTCGTTCACCCATTTATTTATCTATTTATCTAACCGTCCTTCATTTATCTATTTATTTATATAAGTGTGTATGTATATATTTATTTATCTATTTATTTGTTTGTTTGTTTATTTATTTATTTATTTCACTTGGTGGGGGTGACAAAAGTCCCACATTTGTGAACACTTGACCGTGCTTTTGTCAACCATCCAAATATTCTATTTGTCCCAAAATGGCACTCACCGACGATGTCCTCTTTTCACCAGGCGAGACACGGCGCATCCTGAGCGTCAACCCCACGTATGACTGGACCTGCTTCAGCTACGCCCTCCTCAACGTCTCACCCATGCAGGTGGAATCCTCGCCGCCGCTACCATGCCCCTCGCCCTGCCACACCCTGCTCAACTGTAGCCTCTGCCTCGGATCCAGAGGCTCTGACGGCGGTTGGCAACATTGCGTGTGGAGCATGGCCCTGCAGCAGGTAAGAGGGACGAGCGCTGTGGGTGGGTGTTTATAATAATAATAATAATAATATTCTTTTCCTTTCGGCTTTTCCCCTCAGGGGTTGCCACAGCGAATCAATGTCCTCCATCTATCCCGGTTTTGTGCATCCTAAT
This sequence comes from Hippocampus bargibanti, assembly GCF_051943395.1. Lineage (NCBI taxonomy): Eukaryota > Metazoa > Chordata > Actinopteri > Syngnathiformes > Syngnathidae > Hippocampus > Hippocampus bargibanti. Next base: position 27,768,248 of record NC_142739.1, on the reverse strand, counting down.
AATAAAAATAAAAATAATAATAATAATAGTAGTATTAATAATAATAATACTAATAATTGTAATAATAGTGGCAGTGGTAGTAGTAGTAGTAGTAACAGTAATAGTTGTAATAATAATAAATTTCATTTCATTTATACGCGCCTTTCAAAACTCTCAAGGTCACTTTACAGTAACGCGATAAATTTTTCTGTGGGTGAGCGGCGGCAGCCACATGCGCCAGCGTTCACCCAACCCTGAAGTAACTCAAATAGATTGAATGCAAGCTAGTCAGCTCATAGATAGATAATAGCTAGCTAGCTAGCTTGCTAGCCAGACAGCCATATAGCTAGCGAACCAGCCATATAGCTAATAGATAGCTTCTAGCTAGCCATCTAGATAATAATAATACATTTAATTTCGAAGCACCTTTCAAAACTCTCAAGGTCACTTTACAGACACGGACGGGATAATTTTTCCTGTGGGTGCTGTTGAGTTAAAAAATATAACCATTTTCAAAATATACAGACACTCCCCTACTTCTTGTGAATATGGACATTAATTCGTGACCATTAAGTTATTATACAATTACAACACCCTTCTTCAGCATGGGAGCGACTTTTCAAATGACCTAATCAAAATAATCGACCCATTATATTTACTGAGAAATATATTGAAGATTCTTGCAACTTATGTTGATGTATAACTGCAAATGTTGCACAACACAATATAATTATGTACACTTTTTTGCCATTACCTGAGTTCACTCTAATAACTGGCAGACGATACAAACGCACTTTGAAAATGTCGTTGTGAAAAAAAGTCCTCCCATTCTGCATGGAAGTGATGCTTTTTTTCTTCTTACTTGATCCAGCTCTCCCATTCGTTTTTAGAACCTATAAAGAGCCGTTTAAAGGACAACCGACGTCACTTTTTTGTTTAACTGACACCAGAAAAACGTTTTATAGCATCTAAAATACCCAAAACATGCAGTATGATATTTTTAGTCAAAGGCAAAACACCAATAAAAATGACTTAAAGTGTCCAAAATCTGCAAAAAAAATTGAGCTGCGAATTGGGCATTTTTAGAAAGTCCCGCCCCCATTTCGTGACGCATTGCTTGTGAATCAAAACAATGGCTTCAGATTCGGAGAATGTGCTTTCTTGTTACACATCCAGTTGATTCAAATAGTCCTGATGAGCAAAGCATACATGTTTGCAAAATAATTTATTTGGGCCATTTTGAGGCAAACGGGCGGGGGGGAATGTCTCACCCAAAAAGAGGCAGAAAAATGGCGACCTGCTCCCGTGAGGAATGAATCAGCCCGTTTCCACAGGCTGATACAATCCTTCCATGGAGTTTGCCTCCCTCTGCTGGCGGCTTTTGGGTTTAAGACATGGTTAAAAAAAAACAGTCCAGCAAAATACATTGACGTGATGGAAAGACGCTACAATGCGTCTTTTTTACGGTGAGGAGGCGGTCCTTTTCTGACGTCACGTACGGACTCGTAACCAACTCAAAAACAAGACTTCCTGAATGTTCAGCGCGAGTCTTAAAATGTAACATATAGCTATATGCGGTGGAATCTTATTAAAATACGCTCAGTAGAAGTCATTTGAAGCCATTTTACAAATTATGGACACAACTTGTCCGCAGACGTCGGTTGTCCTTTAGGAGGAAAAAAAAACAGCAGAAGATTAGGATGCAACTAAGAGCTAGCTTGTTAGACGGATGCATACACATCACCTGACTAATTTCCGATGCCGCTTCCCGCAGTGCATGAGTCCATCCTTCGTGCCACTACGATGTGAAGCGGGCCAGTGTGGTCGCCTTCTCTCCGGCGGGGACTCCTGCTCTCCACAATGCTTCCAACTCACCCAGTGCTCCCGGTGTATCGCCAGGCCCCAATGCGGCTGGTGCGCCACGCGAGGGGGAAACGGAGCAGGATACTGCCTTCAAGGAGGACTTGACGGTGACAACCCTTCATTTTGGATCGCCGATTCCCTGAATTTTTTCGTCCTGGTTTTAACCCGTTTGTCCTCACAGGAATCAGTGAGGGTGTGTGTCCGCTGCGCAACAGTAGCTGGTCCTTCCTGCACTGCCCGCAGGAGGATGAGTGCGCAAATGGACATCATCATTGCAACAGCACCCAGGACTGCCATGACCTTTCTCAAGGATACCACTGCACTTGTAAACAAGGCTACATACTCAGCAGGTGAGCTCACCGGTCACCAGTCTCATAAAGTCAGCGTACGTGTAGAGACAACTCAATTTGTTTTTTTATAGTGGCCTAAAGGGTCGTTCGAAACGGTGAAATTGCATAACGCAGTGGTTCTTCTTCTTTGCTTGTTTGCACCTCATTCAATTCACCAACCTGTTCTCGCACCGTCTTCCGGAATTAATGAAAAGCAATATTGATATCACAATCATAATATGCAAGTAATAAAACGGTCTGGATGTACAGGTAACATCCGAGTTACAACCGGTGCGACATATGACCACCCGTACTTACGACCACAACCACCAAACCCTTTTTGTTTATGTTTTAATTCTACGTGGGGCCGGGCCGTGGGGTAAGGCCGGGGAGAAGGCAACCGGTCGCACACCGGCGACCCTGACCCACGCCCGTGGCATCCGAATCAGATTTTTTTGCAAGTCATGGCGGTGGTAGGGACCTATCATCGCAGGGGTCTGGGATCGCCACCTCTGGACAATAAGTGTATATATATATATATATATATATATATATATATATATATATATATATATATATATAGAGAGAGAGAGAGAGAGAGAGAGAGAGAGAGAGAGAGAGAGAGAGAGAGAGAGAGAGAGAGAGAGAGAGAGAGAGAGAGAGAGAGAGAGAGAGAGAGAGAGAGAGAGAGAGAGAGAGAGAGAGAGAGAGAGAGCCAAAATTACCAGCAAATTTTAGTTCGCTGACGAAGCCCCTTGGATTAGAAACATCCGACACCTTCAAAGTAGTACAGATGACGTCTGAAGAAACCTTTTCATCAACAGTATAGCACATACCTTACAGTATCGAAATAATGCACACTGCAAGAATCGAAACAAGGGTGCGTAAAATCCTACTAGACCCTCTGCACCCTGCCCACCACCTTTTCCAGCAACTCCCCTCAGGCTGGTGCCGCCGATCCATGTGCACTAAATCCAGAAAACATTTAAACAGCTTCTTCCCTCAAGCCATTAATTCTTTAAACAGCAACTCAAATATAACTCGAAAGTGCCCTTTTGCAATTTTTTTTAAAGATGATACTAGTACAAATTCCTTGTGTGTTCTACATACTTGTCAAAAAAAGATTCTTCAGATTATGAATTAAATGCCACCTCTTTGACAATGCAAAATAAACAATGGAACGAACATGCCACTTTTCAGAAGCTAAACTGTTAGCAAACGCCACACTGTGAAGCCCCCCCAAAAACAGCTCAAAACCGCTCTGCTCACATTGCATCGTGTTCAACTCTAGATCTGAGACTATCGCATTCAAATGTATTATTATTAATAATCAATATAATTTTCCTTTCATCTTGTGTCCAGCCTGAGTGGTCAGTGTGAGCCGGTGTGCGCTCAAGGCTGCGTAAACGGGACGTGCGTATCACCCGGCGTGTGCCGTTGTCACTTTGGCTTCGTGGGGGACAACTGCTCCTCCCAGTGCAGCTGCAACAAACACAGCAACTGCGCCAGCGTCGCCAAGTCCGACGTTTGCCTCGAATGCCACAACAACACCATCGTGAGTCATTAAGATTTATACGGCACGCATTCGTTGGGGTGTTTTTTTTTTTTTTTTTTTTTTTTAACGCTTTCGTCTTACCCGGTGATTGCAGGGTAAGCATTGCGAGAAGTGCAAGCCGCTGTTCGTGGGCTCAGCTAAAGGCGGCGGCACCTGTCGGCCGTGTCGGGAGTTCTGCCGGGGAAACAGCGCTTTGTGTCTGTCACGCGATGAGCATAAGAAGGCCCAAGAGAACCCGCGACGCTTTCCCCTGGAGTCCAATAGCGTGAGTAGCGAGGGCGTCGGAATGAAGTTGACAGTTTGAAGAATTGGCGAAAACCCGTGAAGGACTCGACCTAAGTTTTATTCATGATACTCGACTTGGATTTGAAGGACACAATTTGACCAGGTTTGCATTCTTACATGTGTTTATTTTACAATACATTTTCCATTTGTTTGGCTTTTAAAACAGTATTTTCTGCACTATAAAAGTTAATTTCCACCCCAGAGAAGTTGTGCGTGGTGCATGCTGGGATATATAAAACGGCGTTTCATTTCGGTCATCTCTTTGCAAAAAAAAAACTTTTTTTTTCTCGATTTTGCGGTAATTTTTTCATTTTGGCACAATTATTAGAAATTTAAAATGTTGCGGGGTTTTTTTGTATTTAGTGTCGCAAGATAAAAATAAATACACAAAACAAACAATTTAATAAATTTAAAAAAAATCATGAATGAATGAATTAATGAAGAAATGAATGAATAAATAAATACATAAATAAGTACATAAATACATTAACAGATTAACACATTAACAAATTAATAAATTAACACATTAATAAATTAATAAATTAACACATCAATAAATTAATAAATTAGTGCATTAATGTATTAATGCATTCATAAATTAATCAATTAATCTATTAATCCAGTAATCCATTAATACATGAATAAATTGACAAATTGAGACAGTGATAAATTAATACACTAATACATTAATACACTAGTACATGTATACATTTATACATTAAAAAGTTGATCAATTAATAAAAATACTACATTAATAACAAATAGAGCCGTGTATTTCTGAAAATGTTCAGGCCAAAATATTCCATGGATACCCCTAAGGAACAAAAGTTTGAAAGAAGGAAGATTGGGAAATTTCTGAAAATTCGATTCATTTTTGTATTGTGATAAACTATGATAAAACAACTGGAATATTTTTGATCTCATAAAAACATGATAAAACACTACATATTATTCTATTCTGCAATTTCTGTTTTCGTGTTTGATACCACATAAAGGAAAATGATGGCAAAATCGACATTTTAAAATATGTCAATCATTGAAGGTGCGCCTCATAATGCAATGCAGTCTTACAGTGCGGAAAATACAGTGTTTTTTAATTTTATTTTTAAATTTGCACACAAACCTTGCAATGCGCCACTCGGCTATCCAATTAATGATGCTAGTAGTGTTCGTCTTATGTTCTGATTGGATTGGATGTACCTTTATTCATCTCGCAGTGGAGAAATGCACATTTCACAGCAGCAAAGTTATGAAAGGAAGAGGAAAGAAAGAAGCAGAAAAACAAAATACAGGAGCTGCTGGAAAGGCAGCCACTCTCTGCGCCATCTTGAAATCAATCATTATAAATTATTATTATTTTTTGTCTACTTGTTCCTCCAACATTCACTGAAAAATTAGCTACTGCAAGCCTGTAATACTTTTGTAATAGTCGTGTCCAAGTGAGAGACAATAAAGACTTTACCATCTTCAACAGATCCACACATGGGTATCCGAGGGTCCCACCGAGGAGAATGCGGTGTGCGTCAGCTGCCAGAACAACAGCGTTGGCGACAAGTGCGAGAGCTGCCTCGGCGGCTACTTCCTGCTACAGGGGAAGTGTGAGAAGTGAGTGGTTGCCATTTTGATTAACACATTGATTAATTCATCCACTGCCAGACAATGTGCAAAAATGTGTCCACTCCAGTGCCAGGGTTTTTGTCATTTTCACTCAAATTCCAGGACCCACAAAATGTTGAGCTTTACGACAGAATAAACTTTCTATCCAGCGTAAGAAACCTTACACTCTCTTCTTTCATCAGAAAAAAAGTTAATTCCTAAATTATATGGGTCTGAAGTTATATGACCTTGAAACGAGGGCAGCTGTCCAATATACAATGTAATACATACATATTGGTTTACATAGCGGTTTAACAGCAGCTGAAGCTGGAACAAAGTGCTAACATGGAAAAAGGGGAAAAGCTGAACCATTGTGGAAGGGAAAACATTGCCAGAGGTCGGGCCAGCGCTTTATCGGCTGCCGGCAAGAAAAAAACAAAACCCGAACAAATTCAGAAATTGTGCTCTACGTCATATTTTCAATTCCTCAATAAAATCAGAAATGGCAGTGAATGAGTTAACACATTAAGGCACAGGTGTCAAAGTGAAGGCCCGGGGGCTAGATGTGATCCGCCATATAATTTTATTCGGCCCGTGAAAGCAAATCAAGCACCCTAGCATTAAAGCAACCAAAAAAAAAATGTCCTCCCAAATTCAGGTGTCAGTGTAACGGCCACGCAGACACGTGCAACGAGCACGACGGCACGGGTTGTCCGTGCCAGAACAACACTGAGACCTCCTCCTGTCTCAGTAGCCCCCAGAGCGACCGCAAAGACTGCTACAGACAACAGGTACTGAACTTAAGAGACATAAATGTGTGGTACAGTGATACCTCAGCTTACAAAGTTAATTAGTTGCCAGAAAGTGTGTGTAAGGCGAAAAGTGTGTCTTCCAAACATTAATTTCCCATATGAAACCATTAAAAATGACAATAATCCGTTCCCAGGTCCCCATAAAACATAATTTTATACTAAATAAGCCTTAAAACTACACAAAATATACATTATTTTATGTGTAATAAATGTGCTATTGTATTGTCATTAAAGAAATAAAGTGTATTGTATAATAAAGTCGTTTTATTTACCTTTATGATGGTCATTGATGTAGTGATATCCGAGTGAAGTTGCCGTGCTTTCTCGGCGATAATACCCTCACTCACACGGTCCCCTGCTAGCTTCTTTTCGTTAATCTAAATCAACAGAAGTTCTTCAACCTCTTCTATTGCCTGAGACCGTTGCTTAAAAAAACACAGAAATACCCTTAGCCACACATAGCAATGGTCGACTTAGCATACTGGTACTGGGACGCTACGTCACACAAACGCACACCTCGTTTGTGTTTTTCGATGATGTCCTTCTGCTTGACCGTAATTTCTCTTCGGCTAAACACTAGCCTGTGGTGGGGTCTTTTTCGGTCCCATCATAGTAAAAGAACTGCACTCGATTACAAACCACGTCTGCACTGAGTGCACTAAAACAAAGCGGTTGTGGAAAACTAGTTCGCCAGTCACCGTGGCGCTATACGACCGTGTGGTTTGGTGTTCTTCTGCCGAAAACTAGTCCGCCAGCCATTGTGGCGCTCTGTGTGTTTCGCATAAACTAGTTCGTATGCCAAGATTATATTCTCGCGAATTTAATGTGTGTAACGCGAAACGTTCATTAGCTAAAGCGTCCGTAAGCCAAGGTATCACCGTATTACAAATTGAAATGAGGCCGCAATGATTAAAAATAAATGAAATAAATATCGGATAGCTGCTAAACTTTGTAAAACTGCCCCCAGTGCGCCAAGTGCAAAGACTCCTTCAACGGCACGCCGGTGAACGGACGCCAATGCTACCGGCAATTCAACGTGGACACCGAGTGCTGCTTCGACCCAACGTCGCAGACCAACTGCTTCCACGATCCGACCATCCGCAACTTGCCGCGAGGCCGCACGGTTTTCTTCGCCGCCCAACCCAAATTCACCAACGTCGACATCCGGGTCACCATCGACGTGACCTTCGGCGAGGTGGAGGTCTACGTGTCCAACTCCCATGACACTTTCATCGTGGACGTGGACCACTACGGCGTCCATGCCATCAAGATCGAGGAGGAGTCGCGAGTGACGACCGCGACCGGGTTGGATAAGGACTCGCCGCCGTCGCCCATCAAGGTGTTTGCCAACGCTTCCTCGTCGGATGTTGGGGGAGGCCTCATCCCCCACAATCCCCTGCAGTTGCAGGCGAAGCCGCCTGGCTCGGAGAGGGAGATTCGTGAGGAACGTGCCAAGGGTCTCATTTCTTACATCACCGTTTGGAAACCGCAGACTGTTCTGATCGTCCGAGGCGTTCGGGACCGCGTGGTCATCACCTTCCCGCACGAAGTTCACTCGCTGAAGTCCAGTCGTTTCTACATCGCCCTCCGAGGGTTGGGAACGGCGGCCAATCAGGGCGAATCCCAAGGCCTTCTGTTCCTGCGCCAGGACCAAGCCCACATCGACCTATTCGTCTTCTTTTCGGTCTTCTTCTCCTGTTTCTTCCTCTTCCTGTCGGTCTGTGTGCTACTGTGGAAGGTCAAACAGTTCCTGGACTTCCGACGGGAACAGCGGCGACACATCCAGGAGATGACCAAGATGGCGTCTCGCCCCTTCGCCAAACTCACCATCTACCTGGAACCGGATGAGCCTCAGCTCATTTATCTCCCGTCGAGCGGCGGAGGCGGCGTGTCGGTCGCCCACGCCCGTTCCGCCAAGCTCGGGGGGGTCATGGTGGGGCAAAGGGGCCGGGCGGGGGGCGTGTCCTACAAACACGACCTCGGCTCGGGAACCGCCGGGCATCACCAGCACCACCTGGCCCAGGTCGGTGGTAACAACGGTCAGCATCTGCCTCTGCACTACCTGAACACCCACCACTACGCCGGGAGCACCACCTGTAACCAAGGCCCGCTGCAGCACCACCACACCACTTACGGCGGCTACCAGCACTTTTGCCGCTCAGACCCGTTTCTCTCGCAGCTCATGGGCTTCTCCTACTCCTCTTTCAAGGTGGGGCCCATCACCCTGGAGCCCACCGACGACGGCATGGCGGGGGTGGCCACCGTCCTCTTCCAGCTCCCCGGTGGAGTCTTGGCTCCCAATCGGGCCTGCTTGGGCTCGGCGCTGGTCACGTTGAGGCAGAACCTGCAGGAGTACTGCGGTCACGGCAACGGGGGCGGACACCCGGGGGCGGGCGGCGCCCGTAAGGGACTTATCGGGCATCAGCACCTGACCACTATGGCCATGTAAGGACGTTTGGGAAAGAATCGCCGCCGTTGCCTGGTGTCATGGCCGATCGCGTGGTAAATTAGAAAATTAGCGGTTAGCTAACTGCACTCCTGCCCTCCATCCTCCTCCCACATTCCAAAACATTTGTGTTGACTGAAGAGTCCATTCACGAAAATGCGCATTTGACCTTTTTGCTGTCGCGCACGTGGTTAGCAGATATGCCTCGTTGTCGGCGGATCTGGGTCTGATATTGCAATATCTGCTGTGTGGCCGTGCTAACGTAGCTTTCGCGTGCATACGCCGACTTCATCTCACATTTTTCTCACCATTTTCAACAGTCTCCCAGTTCTCCATGGTCCAAAAATGCATACACACGCTATATTAGCATAACGCTATGAACGCAAAACACATCATTTCAAAGTGAGCATTACCCTTAACTCATTCGCTGCCATTCCCGATTTATTCGGGAATTGAAAAGTGTGACGTTGAGCGTCATTCCTGAATTTGTTTGGGTTTTGGCTTTTCTTGCGGGGAATACCCGATACGCTGGTCAGACATCTGGTCATGTTTTTCCCTTCCAAAGGGGGCAGCATTTTGTCCATGTTAGCGCAATGTTACAGCTTCAGCTGTTGTTAAAGCGCTATATAAATCAATATGTATTATTGTACTTTTGGACAGTCGCCCCTATTTCAAGCTCACATAACTTCAGACCCTAAAACTTAGGAATTAACGTTTTTTTTCTGATGAACGAAGATAGTCTAATGTTTCTAAGACTGTATTGAATGTTTAAGTAGTCCTAAAACATAATATTCTGTGGGTCCTGGAATTTGATTGAAAATGACAAAAACCCTGGCACTGGAGTGGACACATTTTTGCTCTTCTTCTGGCAGTGAATGAGTTAAAAACTAAACTAACATATTTAATTTAAAACAAAATAACGCGCAGGGTGTGTGTGTGTATATATATATATATATATATATATATTCGCCAAACACTTGCATCGACGAACATCCCTGTCTAATGCTAGCCGCAACCCATCGTTAAAAACCGTTAACATGCCTCCTTGATACGACTTAACCCGCTTCCGAAGAGCTGTGGCTTTGGCGCCATCTTGTGGCATCTTAGTGTTGTAGCTCGAGCACAATAACCACCAATAGGCAAATACAAGTACCATCCGACTTACGACCGGCTCGATTTACGACCGACTCGATTTACGACCGCCCATACTCACGACCACTACCTCGAAACCCTATTTTTAACATTTTAACTCTACGCCTGGCACCGCAACTAACAACCACAGCTAGCAGCTCAATAACGTGTACGACAATTTTGGCCAGCCAGCATCATTTAGCCTCCGAGTCTCTATTCGTAAGTATTTTACTTACGACCATTTTTACTTATGACCGTTTGGTCGGAATGGAACTCGGTCGTAAGTAGGATGTTGCCTATATACGGAAAACAAACCGCGGAACATGTACAGGTTCATATTTATTCAATAATCATAATATTTTTCAACATAACAACACATGCTAACACGTTGAAACCGCGCATTGAGAGGATAAACAGGACAAGTAATAAAAATAATACATTTCATTTATGAGCACCTTTCAAAACTCTCAAGGACACTTTACAGTCACGGGATATTTTTTCTGCAGGTCAGCAGTATATAGCAGCGAAATAATCCACATCCAAAATTTTGAAAAGAGAAGAAAAATCCCTGACAATTGATTTGCCCAAATTTTGAACATTAAAAAAATGCTTGAAAAATTATTTGCCAAATTTTTGAAAATTAGAAAAATAACAAGAAAAAAATTTGTCAAAATTTAGAAAAATCCCTAAAAAAAATCTGTACCGAAATTTTGAAAAATCCCAGAAAAATGATTTGCCCAAATGTTGGCAATTAGAAAAATCATAGAAAAATTATTTGCCAAAATGTTGAAAATTAGAAAAATCCCTGAAAAATTATTTGCCAAGATTTTGAAGCTTAGAAAAATGCCTGAAACGAGAACATTGTACTATTAAAGGACAACCGACGCCTCCGGACAAGTTGTGTCCATAATTTGTAAAATCATTTCAAATGACTTCTACTAAGCGTATTTGACAAAGATTACACCGCATATAGCTATATTTTACGTTTTAAGACTCGCGCTGAATATTCAGGCAGTCTTGTTTTCGAGTTGATGCTATAAAACGTTTTTCTGATGTCAGTTAGGAAACGAAAAAAAATGGTGTCAGTTGTCCTTTAAGTATCAAAATTGTGTAATAGTCAGCCACAGATAAACATTTTGTTTGCCCTCTCCGGATATCTATATTTAGTCACATAGTTACACCCTCCCCACCCACCTTCCATGTCATGTCGCCGTAAAATTTGATATGTTGACGACATGGCATTTTGAGACCACTGTGAAGAAGTGCGGTCAATTCATGGGAACGGGATGGTGCGGCACTTTAAATAAAATGTATTATTATTATTAATATTATTATCATTATTATTATCCAATCGAAAGCATTATGTGAGCAAATAGAACACATGCCCTCTGCCCATATCCCCACAACGGGGTGCAGAGCTTTCAGCCGCTCCGCTCCCAAACTCTGGAACTCACTTCCACCCAACATCCGTAACATTGACTCCCTCTTCCTACTTTCAAATCTCACCTCAAAAGCCACCTGTTTAAACTTGCTTTCATGGTCTAGTTTAATCTGCTCTTTTATTATGTATTGTTTTATTCATGATTTTATTGTTTTATGTATTGTTTTTATTGTAGTGTCGTTGGGTGTTCAGAAAGGCGCTTGTAAATTAAATTTATTATTATTATTATGTACATACACTGTAAATCGCTTTGTTGTGAAGTCTCTTTACAGTTTGAGGGGTTTGAATTTTACTTGTCTTCATATTTGTTTTTTTTTGTGTGTGTATTTGGCTCACATGCTCTGTTACATTGTTTTTCGAGCACATTTGCCTTGACCGCTTGCCTTGTCTTTTGCTACGTCTGTGTAAGCTCTCAAGTCATACAGGAGTGGTCCATCGATGAAAAGGTTTCTTCAGCCGTCATCTGTACGTCTTTGAAGGTGTCGGACGTTTCGCTTCTTATCTAAGAGGCTTCGTCAGCGAACTAAAGTCTTTTGCTGGTAGTTTCGGCCCTATATATATCCCTACTGTCCAGAATTCTTCAGACTTTTAAGTCAGAATTCTGAGAATAAAGTCAAATTTATTACTTGAAAGTCAGAATTCTCACTTTCCCGCCTTGCACATATGATTTTATTAGCAATCGTCGCTGCCGTTGAAAAGATACTGTATCAAAAAAAACAAAAAAACAGATTGAGGTTTTGCTAGTACAAATAAAATTCACCTCAAGGCTTCTCTTGTAGAGATATTAAGTGACAGGATTATCATTAGAAGTGAGGATGAATAACTCCCAACTCCAGTGATATTTTTTCTTTTATTTTATTATTTAATATAAATGTTCCACTGCACGTAGCTAACGATTCCCATTAAACTCAGTTGCCCAGCCTTACCTGTTGATGACACATTTTGGAATGGTGCTACTCTTGCTATATTCAAGTTCCGTTAAATACTGTCTATTTATAACCCCATCCCCCCGGCTCACCCAATGGTTTATTTTATTATTTTGTGCACATGCTTTATATTTGTACATAAGGATTGTTTGTTTGTTTTTTCAAAGAAGGGAACAGTGTTGTACACAACATTGCATTATGATTATCTGTCCTCTGTGATGTGAAATAAAAATCTGTGAAATAATTGCAATTTGTTTTTCAATTTTAATAGACAATCTACGCCAAAATAAATGTGTATTCTCGATTTGAAAGTAATCAAATGTTAATGACATTCCTGATCAGGATGTTGACACCGTTCTATAATCAGGGTCACGGGTCGGTAGTTGGGGACTCGTTGACATTTAAAAAAGTGTAAATCTAAAAAAAAAATGCAAACTATTGTGTATAGTATACAGTACTTGAAGAAATGTTACAATTTTACATTGAAATACGCATGTCAAGTGTTTGGTATTTTAGTTTTTTTTTTTTTAATTGAGTATGTGTACTTTTTTTATCTTTACGTACTGTTGTGTACAGACTGTACATATATAATTCGATTAGATGAGCCTTTATTTGTCTCACAGGGGAGAAATTTACATTTCACAGCAGCAAAAACAAAATACAGGAACTACTGTAAAAGCAGCCATACTCGCGGCGCCATTTTGAAGTAAATAAAAGTAAATATTCATTATTCTTAGTCAATCATAATCAGTCGTAAAGTACCTTGAAATAATTATTTTATGATAGTTTATAGTGAAATGATCAATACACTTTAAAATTATATATTATCTGTTTATATATTTTAAATTAAAAATTGTTCGTATAGAATTCAAAACGAATTCGGAGGTAAAAAACACGACTTAAAAGGGGCGTGTCTTCATCGAGCGCTTTAAAAATGGACGTCTCTGCTGCGCTCTGATTGGCCATCAACCCGGACGTTATTCCCCTCATTTTTATATGCTCATCGAAGGCACGAATGAAGCGGGTCAGTAAACAAGGAGTGGGCGGCGGTGGTATTTCTTCCTCTTAACATGATCAGAAGACCACCTTGAACTACAACTACACGATACGAACGCATGCATATGAGACGAAGCCGGGATATGTGACGTCGAACAGAGGTTCAGTCCAGGTTATTGCGGTTAGCCGCGATGCTAACGCCATTACGCTAGCCGGGGGCGACACTATCGTTCGGTACTGTGGCCCGCGAAGCTTCACCGTCGTCGTCGTCATCGCTCAAGTCCATTCCGCGCAGGACATTTTTAAAAAAAAGATGAAGGTGGAATGCTTGGAGTCGGAGAAAAAAGCCACGGCGGAAAGCGTCGTTATCACGTTGAAAAGTGAGGACGACCATTGGTCACGTGACGGGACGGAGGACGACCGGGGGGACGATGACGCCGATGCACACGACCTCCTCGATATCCGAATCAAGGAGGAGCCGCATTGCCTGAACATCACCGAGGCCCCCTGCGGACTCGCGATAGATGCCCGCAGTTCTTTCAAGGCTGAGTCTGACCTGGACGAATTCGATTTAGAGGCTTCTACCAAGGAGGAGGACGTCGTTAAAGAGGAGGAGGAAGAAGAAGAAGCTGGTGACATGTTACGAGATGATGAGCAGATGGAAAATGGAGAAGAAGATGACCCAGGTGAGAAAGCCAAGAATATATGTATCCTTGAAAAGGTTGTGTACTCCCACCTACACTCTCACCCCTTCCAGAATGATCTCTAAGAACCGTTCCAATCTGGTTTCTGCCCCCACCACGGTACAAAATCATATACTTGTCAACTTGTACGTTTTCCCCTTATTTTATACGTTTTTTCATCATTTCGAATGGTGTACTCCGTATAACAACTTTTATACGCTTAACAAAAAATAATAATAAAACCGATCTAATCTTCCCCATTTCGGCTCTAATAGCAAACGATAACGCGTTCGTCAATTATTAAAGGACAACCGACGTCACTTTTTTGTTTCCTAACTGACATCAGAAAAACGTTTTATAGCATCTAAAATACCCAAAACACGCATTATGATATTTTTAGTCAAATGCAAAACACCAATAAAAATGATTTAAGTGTCTAAAAAGTACTTTAATTTGGAACCGGAAGTAGCCAGTTTCAGAAGGTCCCGCCCCCATGTTCGTGGCGTCACGGCAAGACGTCTTGCCTTGCTGGAGAATAAAAACAATGGCTTCAGATTCGGAGAATATGCTTTCTTGTTACTCATCCAGTTATGAATATGATTCAAATAGTTCTGAAGAAGAAAGCATACATTTATTCCGTGGCATTTTGAGGCAACATTGGAAGGAAATGTATCACCAAAAAAAAGGCAGAAAATGGCGACCAAGCACCGTGTGAGGAATTAATCAGCCCGTTTCCACAGGCTGATAAATTCCTTACATGGAGCTTTGTCGCCCTTTTCTGCCTCTTTTTGGTGCAACACGACGTTTTCAGACCAGACATGTACAGCAAAATGCATTGAAGTGGATTATTATTATTATTATTTATCTAGCATATATTTTATGAAATGTTTATTTTTCAGTACAAACCAATACAGGTTACTTATACAAGCCTTAAACATATTTATATAAAACTTAAACGTACTCATATAGATACACCTTAAACCAGCATTCCATACAAAATATAGCACTGAATCAACTTACGAATAGTTGAATTTGAACGGCCGTTCGTAAGTTGAATTTGTTCGTAAGTTGGTTCAGTGCTATATTTTCTATGGAATGCATGTTTAAGGCATATATAAGTATGTTTAAGGTTTATGTAAATATGTTTAAGGCTTGTATAAGTAACCTGTATTAGTTTGTACTGAAAAATTAAAATTTAATAAAATATATGCTTAATGTATGTAACTATAAATATATTTAAATGTGCAACGGGAGAGAATACTACAGATGTTACTATAAAAATGTTCGTATGTATCGTTGTTCGTAACTCGAATGTTCGTAAGTAGAGGAGTGTCTGTGCACTGAAGCAACTTATGAACAAATTCATTCGGTACGTATCTCGTTCGTAAGTTGCGTAGTGTCTGTATTGTGATCAAAATCGGGAGGGGTCTCGCGACCAAATCGTGAGACTTGGCAACCCAAAATCATTTTCACCACTTGTCTTGAATCCTTTTCCGCCAGAGTCCTCATCGGAGTTCTTCCCCTGTCCTCATTGCGACGTATCCTTCACCGACCTGGACTTCCTGGAGAACCACGTCAAATGGGTCCACCAGAAGGAGTACCTGGCCGAACTGAAAAAATGCCTCTCGGATTGCGACCAAAACCTCATCCCAGAGCACATCTGCGCCACCTGCGGTAGCACCTTCAGCTCCAAAGTCTACTTACGAGTCCACATCAAGGAAGCCCACCCGTCTGCCCCGCCGCGCCGTCTCCACCCTTGCCCGACGTGCGCTCGCAGCTTCCAATACTTAAAAAACCTGAAAAACCACTGCCAACGCTGGCACAGCATGTCGGTGGTCATCAGGGGGGGTCACCTCTCCTGCACGGACTGCGGTAAGAACTTCAAAGCCACCTGGGGTCAAGGACCTCACCTGTGCCACGCGCCGGGCGCCGAATCGGAGGAGAAACCCATTTGCCTGGACGTTGGCGTCCAGTGCAGCGAATGCGGCAAGAAGCTGCGTACGCCGCAGAGTCTGGAAGACCACATGCGCACCCACACGGGCGACCGTCCCTTTGTCTGCAAGGATTGCGGACGTCGTTTCGTGGAGCGTAGCAGCTGGCGCCAGCACGCCCTGATCCACACGGGCGAGAAACCGCATAAATGCCAGGTGTGCGGAAAAGCCTTCCAGAGGGGACACCAGCTCAAATGCCACCTCACCACGCACTCGGCCAAGAAGGAATTCGCCTGCGGTCAATGCGGGAAGGAATTCGGACTTAAGGCCAGTTTGAATCTGCATTTGCGGACGCACTCCGGCGAGAAACCCTTTCACTGCCCGACGTGCGCTAAGAGCTTCAACACTCGCAAGAACCTGCGTATGCACAGCAAGCTCCACAACAGGGAAAAAACGCACCAGTGCAGCGATTGCGGCTTAAAAATCAGCGACATGGGCGCCCTGAAGATCCACCTTCGCACGCACACCGGCGAGAGACCCTATCACTGCACCGTGTGCGGCAACAAATTCATCCGCCTGGCGCACTTGCGCAACCACCAGCGCACGCACACCGGCGAGCGGCCGTACAAGTGCGAGCAATGCGACAAAAGTTTCACGCAGTCGGGCGACCTGGTTAAACACAAGCGAACGCACTCCGGGGAGAAACCGTTCGAATGCCCAGAGTGCAAGCGACGTTACGCGTCATCCGGCGACCTCGGCAAGCACCGGCGCAGTCACACTAACCTGCGGCCGTATCATTGCCAGGAATGCGGAAAGAGTTTCCGTCTGTCGGGTCATTTGAAGACGCACATGCTAACGCATACCGGCGAGAAACCTTTCTCGTGTCCTAACTGTCTGCGCAGGTTCGCACGTTCGCACCATCTCTCCGGACATGTCGCTAAGTGTTGCTAACCTTGCAACGGTGCGCTTTGTGACATTTTTCGGGGGGGGGGATTTTTTTTTCAACCCAAATACAGTGGAATCTCTTAAAGGGCAACCGACCCCTCCCGACAATAATTTTTAAAATCACTTCAAATGACTTCTACTGAGCGCAATTTACAAAGATTCCACCGCATATAGCTATATTTTACGTTTGAAGACTCGCGCTGAATATTCAGGAAGACTTGTTTTCGAGTTCATGACGATGCCCGAAGTGACGTCATGCAGGGAACGCCCCTGACCGAGAAAGCGACACACAATGCATTTTGGGTACTTTTTTTTCATCTGAAAACACAGTGTTGATGGCGAAATTAAAAGGAAAACTACATAAATAACGCGATGGTGAATCGTTGTGTGTCGCAGCCAATTGAGGTAACACACATAAAGAAGGTTTACACAAATTCCCAGCGGACAAATCAGCCCATTTCCAGCGGAGCTTGTGCGCCATCTTGTGCATTTTCTGGGCGCTACATCGGAGTCCAGACGTCTCGAATTGATACGGAAGGACTTCTTTAATCGATTGCAAACATTTATGCTTTCCTCTTCAGAACTATTTGAATCGTATTCATAACTGGATGAGTAACTGGAATAACTGGAAAGCATCTTCTCCGAATCTGAAGCCATTGTTTTGATTCTAGAGCAAGGCAAGATGTCCTGGTGTGACGTCACGAACTTGGGGGCGGGGCCTTCTGAAACTTGCCATTTCCGGGCTCATTTTGAAGTAGTTTTGGGATACTCATTTTTTATTGGTGTTTAGCATTTGACTAAAAATATCAGCCCGCGTGTTTTGGCTATTTTAGATGCTATAAAACGTTTTTCTGATGTCAGTTATGAAACAAAAAAATGGTGTCGGTTGTCCTTTAAGTGTATCACTCGTAGGCCTTCAATAGTGATAAGTCTGAATCAATTCACAGCTGTGAGTTTGGTGTGATATAGTTGTTGTAAATTGTAAGTTCATTCTGTCTACTTGATATCTAATTAAAACCAAATTATTTTCTTACAGATGGTGTATTGTAGGTGTTCAAATACCTGACATGTTTCGACATGTTGACATGTTTTGGTGTGATATTACGACACGTCCACTAGAATGTGCTGTTGTCTAAGAAATAACTTGTGACTTGAATATCTTAAGAAATACGATTTTTTACGATGATTTCTTTGGAAGAAAATCAAGGCTTTTGGGTGCGCCTTATACACCGGAAAATACAGTACGTAGATATCCAGTTGTCAAAGTATTCTTGAGAGGTTCCACTGTATTCGTAAACTTGGAAATTGGGGCACAATCTCATGCGATTAATTTTAATTTTGTTTTTATAGAGTTGGTTAGATCCTCTCATTTTCCCCTTTTTTATCATTTGTATTTTTAAAAACACTGATATTACAAAGTGCTGTATGTGTACCTGACTGATCCGTCTTCACTATATTGGTGTTGTATTAATTGTAACAAAAATGTAATAAATTATATGAACGAAATGTATTATTATTATTACTGTTGTATGTGTGTTGTTGGGGGCTGGAGAGGGGGCGTTGCACGCGTACGTCTGTTAAAACCGGAAATCATCTTTTACGCCCATGGGCATAACGGCGCTCGCCTTATCGATAAGTACCTCCCTGCAGAGCGGGTGAATTGAGCACTCTGCCATTTAAAGACGAAGAAGCTCCGCCCATGAACAAGCCGAGGTGTTCGTATGTAAAAACAAGCGCGCCATAATACAAATTTACGTACGCAGGTGAAACTCACTAGTTACATTCGGTTTTGTCGAGAGACTCATTTCTGTGTTTCCGGTTTGAGCAAGTACATTGCCCACCTTGCAATTGAGTGGCTAAAATGCACCCCTGGTTTGAAAACAAACTTTTCCTTTCGACAAACAAACCCGGATTTAATTTTGGTGGATTGTATATCACTTTACCGACGCAAGACCACCGGGGAGGTGACACGTCCCTGCAAACGTTGGCTGCTATTAATTGGAAGCCTTTCACACCTGTTTACGTAAGTATTAAATTTAACTTCTCACTTAGTCGCCATTTTCTTATTTTTTTTTTGGAATGGATTCAAAGTGTACGTAATATGCTATATGCTGAAACCATAAAGGCTGAAAACCAAGTTGTAGTTTCGCAGATGTAGAGAATTGATGGCCAATGTTGCATTCAATGAAGATTGGAATTTGGATTGATAGAATTCGGGTTTACGAACACAATGTTTCAGGCGAATGTAAACTACAAAGATGGCTGATTTTGATCATTTGATTTCTTGTTGCACCACAACATATTCGGACTTTCAGCAAAACTTTGTGTTATTTCTAAAACTATTTCACTTATCAAGATATAATAATGGATTTTGTATTCGATCTTTGTGGAGTATTGTGTGAATGTGTGTGTTTTTTACTGTGATTTTCTTTTCAAACAAATGACTATTTTATTCGAAAAGGGACAAGAAAGCATGCATTTTAAATATGTTGTAGTGTACCATTTGAACCACCAGAGTGCGGCGTTTACCTCCTTTTGGACACTGAATCTTGGTGGGCGTTGTAATAAAAGAGAAAAGCAACTCGACCCAAAATGTGGTCAGATTACCTCCAAAAAAATGGACTCCGCCCCCCAAAAAAATATCGTTTACTGTAAACAATGCCTTAATTCCTCCCAGAATTATCTTTTATTTCATTCATAATGTATAGTGGGCAGATTAAAGTCCAATTCTGTCGTTTTAATTGAATGAAATCCCTTCTACTGACTTGATTTTATGTACCAAAATAACAACACAAGCGAAATCATCATCTTCAATTAACAAGTCTGCAGTGTTATAAATCTCGTGAAATAAATCTAGACAATATCAATAATAATAATAATAATAATACATTTCTAAGCGGCTTTCAAAACTCTCAAGGACACTTTACAGTCACTGGATTTTTTTGTGCGGGTGAGCAGCGGCAGCTATTCGCGCCAGCGTTCACTCTAAGTACATGTCAATAGAGTATCCGTTCTAAGGGGGCGGGGCTTGGACTGACATTCATTTCATAGTCCATATTCAAGAAAAAACGGTTTTAACTAAAATGATTCACCCCCATACGAATAAAAAAATCTGACAAGGAGATGCCACCTTCAAAGTTCTGTTTTTTCCCTTGTTACCATTCAATCGTTACTAGCTATTAGCTATCTATTGGCTTGCTAGCTAGTTTTCTATCTATTTGTCTTGCTATTCATTTTAGGTTACTTCCGGGTTGAGAGGGGTGCTGCCGCTGCTCACACGCACAAAAAAATCCCGTGACTGTAAAGTGTCCTTGAGAGTTTTGAAAGGCGCTTAAAAAATGTATTATTATTAATAAAATAAAAGCGTACAAGAAACACAAAATACTTAAAAATAAGAAAATTATGTTAAATCAACACATAATAAATAATATATAACAATGGTCTCAAACTCGTGGCCCGCGGGCCATCTGCGGCCCCCGAAAGAATATTTTGCGGCCCGCCTTGATATGAAAGATTAATGTTAGTGCGGCCCGCATGATTGATATGAACAAAACTTGTGTGTGGAGCTCATGTTCAATATTTTCTTTATGTAAAGAAAGTTAAAGGTTAAAGAACTGTGAATACAGACATTTGAAACTTTATTCAAATAATTAGTTTTCCTGTGGTTTTTTTCACTCGTCTGTATCTGCCTTATGATCATTATAATTTTATTTATTTATTACTGGTTAATGTATTTTTTATTCATTTTTCCATTTATTCATTTAATTCATTTTTTTTGTGTTAAAAATAAAGATTTTGAGAACATTGGAATGTTTTATCTGTGATTTTCTTGTGGAAATCCTGATGCGGCCCAGCCTCACCCACACTGCCTCCAGCAATTGAGTATGAGACCCTTGATATATAACAATAATAAATCAATAATGATACATTCCAAAATGTATACAGAAACTTTGTCAGAAACCAAAATGTATCTTTTTTTTAAATCACTTTTTTTTTGTCTCCACCAATCATAACAATGGATTTTTTTTAGGGGGTGGGGGGGATTTTAGTTTACATGGTAATAGATAATTTGTCTGTTTTTATTGGGAAGTCGCCGATATGGGAACAACCCGCCCCCCTCGAAAATGGATTGGCCCTCTGGCGCATTGAATTACCTTGGAAAGACTTGCTTTATTTTCCCGGCGTTCTCTCGTTATCTGCCAATTTGACGGCAGTTGTTTCGTGCCCTCTCATTCATTTACATCACAGCCAAACGCAGCGGCGTCCAACGTGTCTCCGTCAATTCCGTGGCAATTGCGCCATTATTTTTATGTCCGCAATTACGACGACAGAGCGAGCGAGCGAGCGAGCGAACGGCAGCGACTCCCTCGCGCGGATAACAAAGATATATTTCGGGGTAAATAATATTGACTGTACCTTTTGTTTAAAGCTGGAATCGATACTTTCTAAAGCGTGGCCATTTTTCATTTAGCCTACGTCACAGCCGCGAGTGGAAGCCCCACCCCCTCCCCCACCCCGAGATGAATGGCTTGGACCCTTTAATTCGCCCGCTTGCAGTTATCATAATTGTTGAACAAGCACCGCTTTTAAAGATCGGGCTGGAGGAGAGGCAGGCTACACAAAGAAAGCTAATAGATTTTGGAAAATTGAGATGGATCACGCCGAGCAACACTGTCGTTTTTTATTTTATTTTTTATTTATTTTTTCTCCCTCCCTCCATTTATTATTATTATTATTATTATTTTTTGCGACAGGACAAAAATGTTCCTGGGATGAAGAGGTGTTGGTCTTTGGTGAATAAAGCTGCCTCTGTTGTTTGTCTTCTGTTTGACGCCTGCAATGAAGAAGTGAGCTGCAGTTCTCCTGTGTGACCAGTAGGGGGAAACAAATCACTGTGTAATGAGATGTTCGGGGCCGTGGGGGGGGGGGGCACCTTGGGAAAAAGTTTGTGTAGTCGTTAAACGGAGCATGTCGGCCGTGGACAGCGATGGGGGGGAGAAAAACGACTTTGTAGGCCTAAGAAAACTATTTCAGATATCGATAAGAAACTAATTGGGACAATATTTGAATTACTTCCGGATTTTGTAGGCATAAGAAAACGATTTCATATACTATAGATAAGAAACTATTTCAGAGGATATTTGAGTTACTTCCGGGTTGAGTGAACGCTGGGCGTCTGGCCACCGCTGCTCACGCGCTAATTGCTTATCCTGTGACTGTAAAGTGTCCTTGAGTGCTTTGAAAGGCGCTTATGAATGAAATGTATTATTATTATTATTATTTATGGCTCGGCTCACCAAAAGGATCCGGCTCCTCATTTTTTGTGCTTCAATTAATTAACTACCAAAAATCATGTAAAATTATGTGAAAAACGAATTACTCATGTAAAAAAATACACTATATCAAATATTTTTATTCATATGGCTTCATTTATATGTGCACAGGGAGCACTTTCACTTTCCCTGTGGTTACTCTGGTCTGATGATCAGCTGTCACTAATTTGCTTTTCATATTAATAATGCTATCATAACAACTACAAAAAAATATATAATTAGTGAATAATAACAACATAATGTGATAACATTTGTCCACCTGTCTCCCCTAACGTTCCCCCCCCCCCCCCTTCTCCTCACTGCAGCATGTGTCTGTAATTCTCCCCTCCCTCCTCTACCATGGATATCGACCAATCGCGTGCGGCTTTAACCGAAGACTGCGGGCGGGGAATAGAGGACAAAAAAGTCGGCTCCCATTTCCGGCTCCTTATCCGGCTCTCTTTGCTCACTTCAGAGATCCGGCTCGTTCACGAACGACACATCACTAGTTGGTAAGTCGTCCTAGAAGCAAAACTCAGTCGTAATCCCCCAAATATGAATTCATATGTCAAAATACTGTAGATGGGTGAGTTTTTTTGTGACAATTTTGGTCTCTTAGTACCAGCATGCCATGCGCACCTGAGCGTGACCCTCTTATTGGTCTGCCGCAAATTGCTTTGAGTACCCCTCCGAAAAAAAAAATGTATCCGGCCACTCGTATTTGTCGCCATTGTTTACACAAGATGATGCATTCAAGGCCCTCCTCCAATCTTCTCCGTGTCCAATTTTCGCCTTTCTCACATCCAATTTTCCTTAATATTCAGATGATTGTGGCCTGATGTTTTCCTTCCCTTCGCTCTCCCTTCTTTTCCATCGCTCTCTCCCCTCTATTAGATACGCTCGCATCCACGTTCGCTCCCACGGGCGTCAACGTACACCATACAAAGCCTCCCGCAAAATGATCAGCAAAACGCAATCATAAAAACCTTACATTTATTTAACCTTTCATAACCACAAAGTCAAACGGTCCAAACGCTCTGCGTTGTCGTTTTCTTGACGGACAGTCGAAATCGTCGCTGTTTTCGATCAGTCTGGGAATTGAATTATGGAATTGTAGAGAAAAAAAAAACTGTGACGCTTGAGGGGTCTTTTTGTGATGTCATTTTGCGCCATCCAATTTTCCCTTGTATTTACTGTCTCTACTTTTTTTTTTGTGGTCAATTTTCCAGTGGGTGTGGGGGGCATAAGACGATGTGTGTGCCGGCGTCGGGTGTCAGGCGTGTCGTCACACTGCTGTGGTTTTCGCTGTTTGCTAGCCTCTGGGGTCAGCGTGTGGGAAGAGACAGTGGCTCTGAAGGTGTTGGGGGGGGGAAGGGGCTTTTGGTGCTTGTGGTTTCTTCGGGGCCCGTTTGCGCTGTTCTCGTTCGCAGCAAGGGGAGGGTCAAACGCACGGGTCACAACACACTGTTTGACTCGCCGCCGATACACTTGCTATTTGTTCGTGGGCGTAGATGAAACCCACGTATTTATTTATTATTTTTATGTGGGTCTTTTTGGTTGTTGTGGTGGTTTTATTGTTCTTTTGACTCTCGAGTGCAAATTTGCCTGAAAGCGTCTGCTGGAAAACAGAGAAAGGAAAAAAGAATATTGGGAGTCGAGTTGGAGGAGATGCAAAAAGCTTCTTCGTTTCTTGTTTAAAGGACAACCGACGTCCCCGGGCAAGTTGTGTCGATAATTTGTAAAATGGCTTCAAATGACGTCTACTGAGTGTATTTTACAAAGATTCCACCGCATATAGCTATATTTTACGTTTGAAGACTTGCGCTGAATATTCCGGAAGTCTTGTTTTTGAGTTGGTGACGAGTCCGTACGTGATGTCATTGAAGGAACGCCCCTGACCGAAAAAAGGACACATTGTAACAGTCCTTTCATCACGTCAATATATTTTGCTGTACTTGTTTGGTCTGAAAACCTTGTGTCGCACCAAAAAAAGCCAGAAGAGGGCGACCAAGCTCCATGTAAGGAATTTATCAGCCTGTGGAAACGGGCTGATTAATTCCTTGGTCGCCATTTTCTGCCTCTTTTTTGGTGATACATTTCCCCCCAATGTTGCCTCAAAATGGCACGGAATAAATTCGGTAATCGATTGCAAACATGTATGCTTTCCTCTTCAGAACTATTTGAATCATATCCATAACTGGATGAGTAACAAGAAAGCGTATTCTCCGAATCTGAAGCCATTGTTTTGATTCTCAAGCAATGCAAGACGTCTTGGCGTGACGTCACGAACCGGGGGCGGGACTTGATCGGTCTGTCGTTTTAGTTTGAAAATTAACAATTGAGTCGGTTTTGCCAAATTTTGGACCATCCTAGAGAATTCGTTCAATTTGTACTACATTTGAAATGTAACTCTCAGAGTTTTATAGTTTGTGCCATGTCATTAGGAAATGTGTATTTCATAAAAAAAAAACAATACCGAGCATATTTAAAATTACTACTGTGGCGCCATCTTGTGGCTTTTCCAACTCTTATAAAGGACCGGAACTTTGATTTAATACACTCGTTCGTTGTAGCAACACGGTGTATCTTTTGAATTTTGAAGAAAGTAAGTTTGCTTGAATCCTCAATTTGCTATATCGTTTGAAAATAAAATTATAAATGTGTGTGTTTGTGTGTTCCCAAAACGTTTGATCAAATATCATTTACCTCTATGATGCTAATTTACCGTTATCCTTCAAATAGGATCGTCCATTGACTTTAGCATTCGCGTTTGAAAGTCAAGCATTTTTAAATTCATATATACAATGTGTGTGATTCTCTTTGTCGAGTGATTACTTTTATAATCAAATTTATGCTGCCATTTAGTTGTTTAAGACGGGCACAGCAAAAACCGAAGCACATACTGTATGCAACGTGTGTTTGCTAGCAAGCCACATGGTGCATTCAGGATACTTTCAAAAAAATTGGCAAATTGTAAACACTTTGTCGTATTCACAAAACACACCATGAATCTTCACTTTTGACTCTCCATTTTATGTGTGGATAGGAAAATAACTGCTTTTCATGATCATTCAGAGATGTTTCAATCAGACCATTGCTAGTTTTGACCGTGAATGAGGGACTGTGTTAAAAAAAATGACCCAATCGTTCCTACTAGGTTTGATTTGGAATGTAGCCTCCTCCACTTTTTGAGGGGGGTCTTGAGGGGGGGTTCTCCCTCCTCCTCCTTTTATCCCAGTGTAACCTCTTGCTCCCCCTGTCTCCTTAGCAGCGGGATAGAGATGTGGAGGGCAAGAGAGGCTGACAGTGTGGGCTCCCCTGCTCAGTAAATATGAACTTCAGCCAGTAGACAGACTCATTCATCACGCGGGTAAGAAGAGCGAAAGAGTGGAGGGGCATGGAGGGTGGTGGGGGGGGGGGGGGGGGCAGAAAGGACTGAGAAAAATGTCCGAAAGACAGAGCGCGAGGGCGGGAGGATGAGGAAAAGAAGAGGGAGGACGAGGAAGCAGATGGAGGGGGAAAAGGATGAAGGAGGAAAGTGTTGAGGGGGCGAAAGGAGGACGCCAGATCACAGGCGGAAAAGGGGGGAGAGAATCAAGGATGATGGAATGGGGGAGACGGACGCTGAGGCCATTTTGAATTATTATTATTATTATTATTATTATTATTAGATCCTTCAAGTGGACAAGGTCAACTTGTGTCTTTGAACGAGTGCAACCTGTACGATGGAACACTTGTGACTGAAAAAGAATGCAGAGCATGCAGAATATGAAGGCGACATTGAATCAAATGAGCACTTAAATCTTGATTTGGCTAATAGCTATCTATTCGCTGGCTAATGGCTAGCTATTTGCTAGCTGTTAGCAAGCTATTCGCTAGCTATTAGCTATCTATTTGCGAACTAGCTAACAGCTGTCTATTCGCTAGCTATTAGCTATCTATTTGCGAACTAGCTAGCTTACTATCTATTTGAGTTAATTCGGGGTTGAGTAAACGCTGACGCGTGTGGCTGCCGCTGCTCACCCGCATAAAAAAACTTGTCCTATGACTGTAAAGTGACCTTGAAAGTTTTATAAGGCGCTTCTGAATGAAATGTATTGTTATTGTTAAATTCCATTTATTTTGCTCAATTGAGGTCTGGCTAAGCTAATATACTCCCTTGCTAATATGTTTTAAAATAGATAAATAAATACAGTAAAGTCTCGTTATATCGATATCGGTTATATCGATAGTACCGCTTATTACGATACTATTTCTATGAACGCAAGGAGAAAATTACATGCGCGCAGGGTCTGATATATCGATAGTCCCGGTTATATCGATATTTTTTCGGACTCCCGACAATATCGATATAACGAGACTTTACTGTACATTAAAAAAATATAATAAATGGATGTTCTTTCTGGTCCTTTTCAATTTCCCTCATTTTCACTCCGTCGTACAAAACCTCGGCAAGCCCCCTCCCCCCAAACCAAGCCCCCCACTCTGCCAAGAGACAGCAGATGATGTGTGACAGATGCCATATTTCGACTTTCTGTCAAGGAGATTAATATTGACACCGTGCATTTCTTACCACGGGCTTGTTGACTGTGTGTTGGGCTTTTGATTTCATTATTCTCTGTTCAGACACCTGTTTTTTTTTTCTTAAAGAATCAGACAATAACAGATGTGCCTCCCGAAATGGAGAAAGCTGCTATTGGGCGGGCTGAGTGAACAAATGACACATTTCCGGGTAGCTCGGCCATCACTGGTAGAAGTGGGAGGCCACCCCAGTGGGAAGCCGCAGTCCAAAGTACTCCCGCGTTAATCAACCCCTCAGCTTGGTTATCACCTAGACAATATTTGCGCTTAGCTAACGTCATTTGTCAGTTGAGGATTAGCGCGACTGCTTAGCGGTGGACATGCAGTACAGTTCCGCGAGGAGATCTCTATAAGTAGGAGTCGTGATTGAAAAGGAGTGTCGGCGGCCTCGTTTCCTTTACCTTTCGAAGGCATCGGCACTGCTAAGATGTCGTCTGTGAGCTGTTCCGGCTGATCGAGCCTGTTCACGTTTCGGTAGCGACGGATCGGTGATAAAAGTCGGTCTGATTGTCGAGAAGCAAGAACACGGGAACTGAACATGGAAGCTGAATGAGTTTTGTTGTCTTTTTTTCACTTGAAAGCTAGCGTCTTTGCCATTTTTCAGTCAGCAGTTCTATATCTGTTCGATAGCAACGCTAACTCATTCCCTAGCAGCCATTTTGAATTTCCTCCTACTGGCAGCCATTTTATCTGTATTTATTTATTTATTTATTTATTTATTTATTTATTCGTTCGTTCGTTCGTTCGTTTATTCGTATTCCCTTCCACAGGCAGCCATTTTGTAGTATGTATGTATGTATGTATGTATGTATGTATTTATTTGTTTATTGGTTTGTTTATTTGTTTGTTTATTCGTTCGTACATTCATTCATATTCCCTTTCAGCTATTTTTAATTTCCCGCGACCAGCAGCCATTATGTAGTTTATTTATTTATATTCCAGCTCAACCATTTTGAATTTTCTCATACTGGCAGCAATGTTACTTATTCATTCAGATATTTATTTATGTAGTCATTTTTTGTTCATATTCCCTCACGGTCATTTTGAATCTCCCTCCACTGGCAGCCATTTTGTAGTTTATTTATTTATTGGTTTGTTTGTTTATTTAATCGTTGATTCGTATTCCCTCTCACCCATGTTGAATTTCCACCGACCAGCAGCCATTTTGTAGTTTATTTATTTATTTATTTAGATATTTATATTCCACCTCAGCCATATTGAATTATCCCCTACTGGCAGATATTTTCTATTTTATTTAATTATTCAGATATTTATTGATGTATTTATTTGTTGCTCAGATTCCCTCTCGGCCATTTTGAATTTCCCCCGACTGGCAGCCATTTTGTAGTTTTTTTTTTTTTTTTTCATTTATTGATCTATCCATTTATTTATTTATATTCCCACTCAGCCATTTTGAATTTTCCCATACTGGAAGCGATTTTGTAATGTATGTATTTATTTATTTATTAGATATTTTTTAAAATTATTTATTTGTTGTTCATGTTCCCTCTCGGCCATTTTGAATTTTCCTCAACTGGCAGCCATTTATTTATTTGTTTATTTACGTGTCTATTTATTTATTTAGGTTTTTATTTATTTGTTTATTTATTTGTGTGTTTATGTATGTGTGTGTGTGTGTGTGTGTGTGTGTGTGTGTGTGTGTGTGTGTGTGTGTGTGTATTTATTTATTTATTTATTTTATTCCCGCTCAGCCATTTTGAATTTTCCCTTACTGGCAACTAATTTGGATTTGAGATAATTATTTATTCAGATATTTATTTATTTATGTATTGATTTTTATTACATTTTTCTTGATGGCATTTTGACTATTTATTTGCCTTTCAACGTCTTTCCGTTTCTCTCGCTCATCGCCGACATGACGAGCTACAATTCATGGAATCAATAAGGCTCTCCGCGGGGGGGGGGGGATAGCGTCGCTATAACCTAGCTTGTCCTCCTGATATGAAAGCGGATCCGAAAACGGGAAACCGGGCCCGGCGCGGAGGAAACAGGCAGAAGCTAAGTAGCTTCAGCGCATAAACAAATAGAAAGTAAAGTAGGGCAGATAATGCACCAAGGAGACAAGAGAGCGACGGGGGAAACAGTTGTCGCCACAGACTTTTATTGACTTTTCCCTCCCTCCTCCGCCGTTTCACGTGAGCACCAGATAAATTTGCGCCGAGGAGAAGGCTAGAGAGAGAGAAATGAGAAAATAAATGACTCTGGAAAGATATGACGATAGGCTACACGCAGCTTTAAATCTAAACGGGAATTCCTGACACACTCAAGCAATTTGTCACTGCTCGCCCCTCCCCTCCTTTCTTTCTTTTCCATTTCTTTTTCCATAGCCCTCTTTTCCACCTGCCGCGTGGATCTTTGCGATTTTTCCCCCTCCCGCCCGCCATCTTCTTTTTGCCACCACGTGGGGGCCCCTGCATCATCGATCTCACTTTTGGCTAAACCGACTTGAGAAAAGTGCTTCCATCCAACTCCCTTTTTTTGTGGGTTTGTTTGTGATTAGGCAGAATAAGAAGTTATCACATTTAAAAGTTACATGCTGTAATATGCTTAGTCAACATGTGAGACTCGAATACACAATTGAAAGACAGACAACCTTGCGTCAATCTGAGGTCAACAGACACAGCAAGTTAAACTGTCATCTTCATCTAGGACAGGGGTGTCAAAGTCATTTTTTGCCGCGGGCCACATTGTAGTTATGGTTTCCTTTCGAGGGCCGTTATGAATTTGGGCAACCCATTAGAATGTTTAAATCCCTTCAAATATTACATATAGAGCACACAGCAAATTAATGAATAACTGGTTTTCAAATCTGAAGTCAAGAATAATGACTTTTATTGTGGTTGACATCCAAAAATATGAAATTTTGGCTCAGATTTTAGCAATCATCATGGAATTTAACAAGTTTGATTTGCTTTCGCGGGCCGAAAAAAATGATGTGGCGGGCCGGATTTGGCCCGCGGGCCTTGACTTTGACACCTGTGATCTAGGAGATCTGGCCTTGGACAGAATTTAGGACTTGGGAAACTCCTTTATCACCGAAGCAATTTACGACTTGAAACTCATTCACAGGAAGAGCTCATTAGCCAGGTTACACATTTATCAGTTCATGGAAGAGACAATGTTTTATTGCTTACAGTTGTTCGCCCTTAGAATGCCCAGGGGCGTGGTATTCTAATCAAGAAAAGTATGTTTTACTAATGTATCACTTAAAGGACAACCGACACCATTTTTTTGTTTCCTAACTGACATCAGAAAAACGTTTTATAAGCATCTAAAATACCCAAAACACACAGTATGATATTTTTAGTCAAATGCAACACACCAATAAAAATGACTCAGTGTCCAAAAACTACGTCAAAATGAAACCGGAAATGGCCAGTTTCAGAAGGTCCCGCCCCTTTGTTTGTGACGTCACGCCAGGACGTCTTGCCTTGCTCTAGAATCAAAACAATGGCTTCAGATTCGAAGAAGATGCTTTCTTGTTACTCATCCAGTTATGAATATGATTCAAATAGTTCTGAAGAGGAAAGCATAAATGTTTGCAATCGATTAAAGAAGTCCTTCCGTCTCATTTTGAGGCGTCTGGACTCCAATGTAGCGTCCCAGAAAATGCACAAGATGACACCCAAGTTCTGTTGAAAATGGGCTGATTTGTCTGCTGGGAATTTGTGTCAACTAGTATTAAATAGTAGTCTTGGTGCAACACACAACGATTCACCATCGCGTTATTTGTGTTTTTTCCTTCTAATTTCGCCATCAACACAAAGTTTTCAGACCAAGCAAAGTACCCAAAATGCATTGTGTGTCGCTTTCTCGGTCAGGGGCGTTCGAGACGTGACGTCACGTCACGCATCGTCATCAACTCAAAAACAAGACTTCCTGAATATTCAGCGCGAGTCTTAACACGTAAAATATCGCTATATGCGTGGAATCTTTGTAAAATACGCTGAGTAAAAGTCAGTTGAAGTGATTTTACAAATTATGGATACAACTTGTCCAGAGGCGTCGGTTGTCCTTTAAATTTGCATATACTCTCAATAAATAGCTTGGAAGAGGGCTGCAGAATTCAGCCGTCTGTCATGAATGGCTACGTCTCCTGCCGGCAGTAAAGGCAATCTATCTGGGTTCGAGTCTTTGTCCACAGTGTCTGATCGAACATCTCTGACAGTTTGTCTGCGTAATTCACGTCAAATCCATCCAACACACGGTGTGTGTGTGTCCCCCGTCCACCCTAGTTCTAGCTCCTCTCAGCGCAATCCGATATCGCATTTGCGTCGCCGCCGCCGACTCTATCAAAACGCAAGTAGAAGGGAGGAAATGAGATGCATCGCGGTTTAAAAAAATACAAATAATGAACCGGCCCGGGTGAAGGGATGGCTGGGAAATGGCTGGAATGGAATGGAAAAGAGAAAAGAAAAGAAAAGGCAGTCTTAAAGTATAACCCCCCCAATCTGCTTCCCCCTTTTCGCTTTTATTTAATTTAGACGCCAGGCGAAAATCGATCCTGCCATTCGATACGCAATCCGAATCAGGGCGAATTAAGCGGGCGGAAATTAACTCTGAAAATATTTTTGATGGAGTGGCTTGTAGTCTCTGGGCCAAATGGACTGCAAAGTGGAACAAATGACAGGGGCCTAGTGGTGGAGACAGCGGCGCTCCATCTTCCATTAGGCCGTAATGGGATAGGTCCAGCCCCCTAGCTCCACTCGGCTGCATTAATCAAAACAGCCGCTATATGAAGATTTATGGTTCTCCACTCCAGCGGAGCCGCTGCCCCGGCCAGTTCTACGCGTTTGAAGGGAAGGGGGAGAGGCTTGCGTCCCCCAGTCCTCCGTCCCCCCCAGTCCTCCGTCCCCCATCCCCCTGTCCCCCTCTTAACTTATCGCCTCGCATGCATGTGGCACTTTGACGCGCACGACTTTTCATCTCGACCACCGCGTCGTCGCATCCTGTCGTTCCAGTTCGGCGCCGGTGACGCTTTTTGACGACTCTGGTCGTATGCGGAAGAGCCCAAACGGGCCTTATTTTCATACGTACCGTATTTTCCGGTGTATACGGCTCATCGAAGTATAAGGCGCACCTCCAATGAATGGTCTATGTTCAAACTTCTTCCGTATATAAAGCGCACTACAGTATAAACTGCAACAATGTATGAAAAAAAGTTTTGTAAATATCACGCTCATTACATTATAAGGCGCCAGGATGTCAATGTTTCTGTGTAGATCTCTCTTGTTTCTATTTAGAATTATATTTTATTAATTGCATTGTATTAATAATAATAATAATAATCTTTTTTTTTTTACGACGATACTAGTGCAGTGTGTTCTACCGGAAACAAATTCCTTGTGTGTTCTACATACTTGGCAATAAAGATGATTCTGATTCTGATTCTGATAATACATTTCATTTCTAAGCGCCTTTTTGTGATTATATTTTATTTATTATAGTACCTATGCTTTTCTGTGACTGTAAAGTGTCCTTGAGAGCTTTGAAAGGCGCTTAAAATGAAATGTAGTATTTATTTATTTATTTACTTATTTTATTTATTGGTTGTATTTATTTATTTGTTATTTGTTATTTTTTATTTGTTATTTTTTATTTATTAATGGTTATTTTTTAATTTTTAATTTTTTATTTTTTATTTTTTATTTTTTATTTTTTATTTTTTTATCATACATTATTATACATTATTTATCATTTAACATGTTATTATTATTATTATTATATTTATGTTTAATTATTTGCTAAACTTGTGGATGTGTTTATTTATTTATATATCCGTATTTATTTAATAAAATTATGTATGTAGTTTTATTTATTCCATGTAAGGAATTTATCAGCCTGTGGAAACTGGGTGATAAATTCCTCACGCGGAGCTTGGTCGCCATTTTCTGCCTCTTTTTGGGTGAGACATTTCCCCCCAATGTTGCCTCAAAATGGCACGGAAGGACTTCTTTAATCGATTGCAAAGATGTGTGCTTTCCTCTTCAGAACTATTTGAATCTAATTCATAACTGGATGTGTAACAAGAAAGCATATTCTCCGAATCTGAAGCCATTGTTTTGATTCTCGATCGATGCAAGATGTCTGGGCGTGACGTCACAAACAAGGGGGCGGGACTTTCTGAAAATGCCCAATTATTTGCAGATTTTGGACACGTTAAGTCATTTTTATTGGTGTTTTGCATTTGACTAAAAATATCATACTGCGTGTTTTGGGTATTTTAGATGCTATAAAACGTTTTTCTGGTGTCAGTTAGGAAACAAAAAATTGACCACACACACACACACACACACACACACAACGAAAGTTTGAGTATTCACTTGACCCTGACCGGCGTCACCGTTTTTTTACTCCTCCCATTATTTGTGTGGCCTCCTCTCATTCTCGTTGAGGTTGTCCACTCCCCCTCCTACACACACACACACACACACACACACACACACACACACACACACACACACACACACACACACACACACACACACACACACACACACACACACACACACACACACACACATCGTCCTCTGTCCTCTGACTCCTCCACCCGGATAACGAAATCCAGCGCGGGGGACATCACTATATCCCGTCTCGCCCTCTGCCCTCCTTTCACACCTTCGCCCCCCCCCCTTTTTTTTTTTTCTTCTCAATTTTCTCCCGGTGAGCAAAAAGTGGAAGCTCGCTGCCAGTTTCAGTCTGCCCAAAGCTTTATTTAAATTAGAAACGCTTCAATGTCTTCAACCCCGCCCCCCCCACCTCCTCGTCTCCCGCCTCTGCCCCATTCGCGACTCCCGCCTTCTCCCTTGGCGAGCAGCCTCGTGGGTCCCGTCAAAGCCAAACAACTTCATTTGGTGGATGGAAGTGGTGCAAAGAGGAAAAGAGAGAGGAAACGAGGTTGGGGGGGGGGAGGGTAGCCGTTTCCTCTCACGGCTCAGATTAGGAGCTATCAATGGCTTCGGCGGGGGCCAATGCGACAAAGTTCCTCTCTACTGTCCTGTGATTTTTTTTTTTTTTATTTTTTTTGGGGGGGGGGTGTTTAGAGGACAACCGACACCATTTTTTTTTGTTTTCTAACTGACATCAGAAAAATGTTTTATAGCACAGGTGTCAAAGTCAAGGCCCGCGGGCCAAATCCGGCCCGCCACATCATTTTTTTTCGGCCCGCAAAAGCAAATCAAACTTGTTAAATTCCATGATGATTGCTAAAATCTGAGCCAAAATTTCATATTTTTGGATGTCAACCACAATAAAAGTCATTATTCTTGACTTCAGATTTGAAAACGAGTTATTCATTAATTTGCTGTGTGCTCTATATGTAACATTTGAAGGGATTTAAACATTCTAATGGGTTCCCCAAATTCATAACGGCCCTCGAGAGGAAACCATAACTACAATGTGGCCCGCGGCAAAAAATGACTTTGACACCCCTGTTTCATAGCATCTGAAATACCCAAAACATGCAGGCTAATAGTTGTATTAAGTTCATCCTGTCTACTTGATATCTAATTTAAAACAGATTCTTATCTTACAGACAGTGTATTGTCTGTATTGTATAGTGTATGTGAGGTACAGTAAAGTCTCGTTATATCGATATCGGATATATCGATAGTCCCGGTTATATCGATATTTTTTCTGACTCCCTTGAATATCGATATAACGAGACTTTACTGTATTTGAACACCGACAATACACTGTCTGTAAGATAAGAATCTGTTTTAAATTACGCAGGCTAATATTTTTAGTCAAACACAAAACGTCAATAAAAATGACTTAAAGGACAACCGACGTCTCTGGACAAGTTGTGTCCATAATTTGTAAAATGTCTTCAAATGACTTCTACTGAGCGTATTTTACAAAGATTCCACCACATATAGCTATATTTTACCTTTTAACACTGACACTGAATATTCCGGAAGTCTTGTTTTTGAGTTGGCGACTAGTCCGTACGTGACGTCACCGAAGGAACGCCCCTGACCGAAAAAAGGACACATTGTAGCAGTCCTTCCATCACGTCAATGCATTTGGCTGTACTTGGCTGGTCTGTAGCACCAAAAAAAGAAGCAGATCTTACATGCTTTTTTTTGCTTGTTACATGCTTGTTTTCTTACATCAATCTTACAGGAGCTTTGTCGCCATTTTCTGCCTGTTTTTGTGCAACATTTCCCGCCCCCAGACAGCCGTATAGAAAGTTAGCTAGATTGCCAACTAGACAGCTAATAGATAGCAGCTAGGTAGCCATCTGAGGTTTTCCTTATAATTTCGCGATTAACATGGTGTTTTCAGACGAAACAAAGTACCCAAAATGCACTGTGTGTCGCTTTCACGGTCAGGGGCGTTCCCTCCGTGACGTCACTTAGGGCATCGTCCTCAAAAACAAGACTTTTCAGCGTGAGTTTTAAAACGTAAAATATAGCTATATGCGGTGGAATCATTTGAAGTGATTTTACGAATTATGGACGCAACTTGTCCGGAGTGTCGGTTATCCTTTAAGAAAAAAAAGGTAGCAAAAACAACCAATTGAGTGGAATATATTACTTTTTTTAATCCAAATAATTTTTCAAAACCTCTTCATCCTGGGGCCTATCCCAGCCGTCCTCGGGTAAGGGACACCCTGAACCGGTGATTTTATTTTATTTTTTTGTCACACTTCCCTTGACTGTATTTCTTCCGTTTATTCGCTACCCCCGAGCAAAGGGTCAGTCATCACAGCTCATCATTCCCTCTGTTAACAGCGACCTCTTGCCCCGATAATCCTTCCATCCTCACTCCTTGGGCTCTAATCCCCCCTCCTCCAAACCACTTCGCGGCCCCCCTCCCCTTCCTAACTTTACCACCAGTCAAACCATTAACACACAATTATATGGGGGTGGGGGTGGGGGTGTGGTGGCGTTTGGTTGACACGAAGGCTAAGAGGGTTGGGGATTGGTAGGGGGGTGGGGGGTAGCTGTGTGAGAACATGTAGTGAATGTCTCTTTAATGGCTGACTGACACGAGACGAGATTATAGATCATGGAGATTATTAATACCACTGTTGAACAGCTTCATGCGGGAGGCACGTGGGGGGGCGCGCAAACACACACACACACACACACACACACACACGTGTGTGTGTGTTTGTATGAGCTGTCATTCATGCTCGGCGAGTCTGCATCAATTTCATTGGGGTCGTTTAAAGGACAACCGACATCACTTTTTTGTTTCCTAACTAACATCAAAAAAACATTTTATAGCATCTAAAATACCCAAAACATGCAGTATGATATTTTTCGTCAAATGCAAAACACCAATAAAAATGACTGAAAGTGTCCAAAATCTGCAAAAAAAAAAAAAAACCCGGAAGTGGCCCGTTTCAGAAGGTCCCGCCGCCTTGTTAGTGGTGTCACCCCAAGACGTCTTGCGTTGCTGGAGAGTCAAAACAATGGCTTCAGATTCGGAGAATATGTGCTCTTGTTACTCATCCAGTTATGAATATGATTCAAATAGTTCTGAAGAGGAAAGCATACATGTTTGCAATCGATTAAAGAATTTATTCCGTGTCATTTTGAGGCATCAGGGGTGGGAAATGTCGCACCGAAAATGGCAGAAAATGGCGACAAAGCCATGGAAGGAATTAATCAGCCCGTTTCCACAGTCTGATTAATTTCTTCCATGGAGCTTTGTCACCCTCTTCTGCCTCTTTTTAGTGCAACACGAAGTTTTCAGACCAAACAAGTACAGCAAAATGCATTGACGTGATGGAAGGACTGCTATAATGGGTCATTTTTTCAGTCAGGGGCGTTCCTTCAGTGACGTCACGTACGGACTCGTCACCAACTCAAAAACAAAACTTCCGGAATATTCAGCGCGAGTCTTAAAATGTAAAATATGGGGTGGAATCTTATTAAAATGCGCTCATTAGAAGTCATTTGAAGCCATTTTACAAATTATGGACACAACTTGTGCGGAGGCGTCGGTTGTCCTTTAAACAATGCTCATTATAGGCAGGCGGGGGCGGGAGGTAGGGGGTGGGTTACTCGCACTTGTTTGTGTGTGTGTGGGGGGGCGATTATTCTTCACTCCGTTTCTTTCTAATGACTGTAATTGCGGGTTTAATAGGATAATGGCGTCGTACGGCGAGGTGAGACATTTGTCGGTTTTCGCCGGTTAATGATTGGGGAAATGCGGCCTTTATATGCCGGCGGGGGGGCAATTTGGGTTGCGGGTGAGAGATTGAAATCCTGGGATGTGGTGTGTGAGTGTGTGTCAATGACCTGTCCGTTTAACCGGCGGGATCTTTGGACTGAGGGGGTTGGGGGGGGGGGGGGGTTCCCAAGGGAAAAGGGTCTGGGGAAATCAACTTTGGCCAAACAAGCGAGGAGCTCCATGGCAGCTGGCAGCCAATACGAGCCACACTCTCCATAATCCTCGTTTATATGCAAAGTAAGACCCCACCACCACCGCCACCCCCTGACCGCATCCACTACCGTCTCAGTCAACCCCCCCCCCCGCCCCCTCCCACCCTCAGTCAACATCCGTTTTCCAGGAAGGCAAAATTCCCAGTCACATAACTCAAGGAAATTTCCGAGGTTGATATTGAAGTGGATTGGAAATGATGTCATGACCTTTGACATGGCTTCATTGATTTCACCCGTAGGGGGTGCTAATGTCCAGCATCCTCAAAATTCGGTCCAAGAGAAAATGCAGCACATCCTAAAAGCAGACCATTTTGTTCGAAGCGACCAAAAACCACTTGCAAACTGTATTTTTTCTCGCATCGGTAACAAAAAAGTTTGTTCCTCCATTTTGCTTTTCATCAAAAACACTGCCAAAATTTGGATAATGTACATAACTTTGACATCGTTATGTTCAGCAAAACACCAAGAAAAGTTTGAGAAAGGGCTATTGAAGGCAAAAACAAAACAAAAATATTTATTAACTCATTCACTGCCAGACGGTGTGCAAAAAAAAAAAAAAAAAAATCCACTGCACTGCAGTGCCAGGGTTTTTGTCACTTCCACTCAAATTCCAGGACCCACAGAATATTATGTTTTAGGACTACTTAAACATTCAATACAGTCTTAGAAAGATTATAATCTCTTCTTTTATCAGAAAAAAAACAAGTTAATTGCTAAATTATATGAGTCTGGAGTTCTATGAGCTTGAAATGGGGGCAGCTGTCCAAAATAATAATAATAATACATTTAATTTCTAAGCACCTTACAAAACATTTTGATTGGATGTACCTTTATTCGTCTTGCAGTGGAGAAATTTACATTTCACAGCAGCAAAGTTATGAAAGGAAGAGGAAAGGAAAGAAAGAAGTAGAAAAACAAAATACAGTTGCTGCTTAGACAGGATAGTGCTTTAACAACAACTGAAGCTGGAACAAAGGGCAAAGATGGGGGAAAAAAAGGGAAAATGCTGCCCCTTGTGGAAGGGAAAAGAAAATATTGCCAGAGGCCATAGCCAGCGCTTTATCGGCACCCAATCATGAAAAAACAAAACTCGAACTAATTTGGAAATGGAGGTCTACGTCATATTTTCAATTTCCGAATAAATTTGTGAATGGCAGTGAATGAGTTAATGCTCAAATACATCATCCACTCCTCAAGCAAAAAAAAAAAAAGATATTTTTCTCCTTTTGCGCAGAAATAACAAAAAACTGCACTCACATTTTTTTTTGCACATAAAAAAATATTTTTATAAAAACAAAAAAAAAAACGTACCCGATGTTTGCTTTGTCCCGCCCCGTGTACTTAAAACACTCTGTCAATGTTCTAGTGAGGGGGGAAAATGTGTATTATTATGTATTTGTTAAATGGGTCTTGCTTCCGTGCTTCTTCTTCTTCTCTGAGTAAGAAGGGCATTCTAGGCCATCTAGTGGTAAACAAAGGTTACTGCAACTTTTTTTTCTTCTCAATTTCAAAAATTCATTGAAGGCCACTGTGAATCTTGACCGCCATTTTGTTCTTCTCGTGAGAAGAAACTCAACAACAGAGAGGGGAAAAAAATCACCATGATGATATTGGCTGGTTGTAACACTTCCTGTTTTGTTTTATTTTTATTTTTCTAATTGAGGGAGGCGGGGGGGGGGTTCGTAGCGACAACAAACAACAAAAGGCGTCTCGAAAAAGCAGCTCACTTGATCGGCCCATTAAAGTGAAATGGGGTTTGCTCTGCCAGTGCCAGCTCATTGATTCCCTAACTAATCATCCTAATTAAAACGTCTTTTCTTCATTCTGCGGTTTACATGGCAGCAGAGTGCCCGTCTTTGACGATCAATTGCAACATGGGGCTTGAGCATAAATTCTTGTTTTTGTTTTCGACGTGTAAAAAAAAACAAAACGTCAAAAAACATTGACCCCCAACTGCTTCTGACCACTCAAAAATGGCAACAAGGCGGCTTTAGCCGAAATAGTTCCTATTTATTTTTTTTTGTTTAACTTTGTAATCTTTTTTCTTTCATTTCTTTTCTTGTATTTTAGATGTTCATTTCCACACGGTCCCTTAGCTCAACCAATCAGATCCAAGTTGTCTTGTCCAAGGTGCGACTTGTTGCCTCGTTAGTTTGTTTGCATTCGGTTACCCAGTTGACATTTGTTGGTCCAGTTTGTCCAAATTGAGAGTTTTTGTGGTCGTTTTTGTGGTATTTCCTCACACAAAAGAAATAATGGAAATGAGGGTGTGTGGAGGAAGAAAAAAAAAACGAATAAAGTCCCGAAGAATAACCCAAACATGGCACCAACAACAGTGAACCAAAGCTTTTTTTTTTTACCTTAAATATGTCTACTTCCTCTGTCGGTCTACTGTTCTTGAGTCATAAGATACCGAATTACATTTTCAAACTCTTCACCGAAAACTGTACCACAGACTTCATCCTGGAAGGACCACAAATTAGTGGACAGAAGTTTTTTTTCCTATCACAGTGGAATACAAATGCAAAAACAGCCAACCGAGCGTCAGTCTGGGTAAGTCATGACGATGTTGAGCAAAGAAAATGAGCAAAAAAATGAATATGGCCTCAGAGGTTTTTACTCAGGTGGTTGAGCAGTATTAAAGGACAACCGACATCACTTTTTTGTTTCCTGACATCAGAAAAACGTTTTATAGCATCTAAAATACCCAAAACACACAGTATGATATTTTTAGTCAAATGCAAAATACCAATAAAAATGACTTAAAGTGTCTAAAAAGTACTTCAATTTTAGACCGGAAGTGGCCAGTTTCAGAAGGTCCCGCCCCCTTGTTCGTGGTGTCACCCCAAGACGTCTTACCTTGCTCGAGAATCAAAACAATGGCTTCAGATTTCGGAGAATATGCTTTCTTGTGGCTCATGCAGTTATGAATATGATTCAAATAGTTCTGAAGAAGAAAGCATACATGTTTGCAATCGATTAAAGAATTTATTCCGTGTCATTTTGAGGCAACATTGGGGGGAAATGTCGCACCCAAAAAAGGCAGAACATGGCGGCAAAGCCGTGTAAGGAATTAATCAGCTTGTTTCCACAGGCTGATTAATTCCTTACATGGAGCTTTGTCTCCCTCTTCTGCCTCTTTTTAGTCCTACATGACGTTTTCAGACCAAAGTACAGCAAAATGCATTGACGTGATGGAAGGACTGCTACAATGTGTCCTTTTTTCGGTCAGGGGCGTTCCTTCAGTGACGTAACGTACGGACTCGTCACCAACTCAAAAACAAGACTTCCGGAATATTCAGCGAGTCTTAAAACGTAAAATATAGCTATATATGCGGTGGAATCTTTGTAAAATACGCTCAGTAGACGTCATTTGAAGACATTTTACAAATTATGGACACAACTTGTCCAGAGACGTCGGTTGTCCTTTAAGTGAGTAGATCAAATCTTTGCTTACTTAATATTGATGCCAAGAGTGGACATCTATGAAGCTCCCCAACTCAGTGTAACATAGTTCCTCTGTAGCGAGATGCCACATTTTTTTGAATATGAATATGTCGAGTCTAAACTAAGAGTTTGCAAGTTTGTCATTTCATAACCTAGACAGTCACGGGCATATTTGCTGACATCACGCCGGCCTCCAAGCCCCGCCTCTTGAGGCACATGTATCTGCACTGATATGAATATTCAGTATGTGTATACTGTACGGCTTGATATGGTCTTTTCTTGAATTTATTCGGGAATTGAAAATCTGATGTTTGTTCAGGTTTTTGTTTTCTCATGCTTGGGTGCTGATAAAGTGCTGGTCTCGGCCTCTGGCAATGTTTTTTCTCTTCCACAAGGAAGCAGCATTGCCCTTTTTCCCATGTTAGCGCTTTGTTCTAGCTTCAACTGTTGTTAAAGTTCTATATAAAAATATGTATGTATTGTATTGTATTTTGTAAGTCTGCCCCCATTTCAAACTCGGATAACTCCAGACCCACATAACTTAGGAATTAACACTTTTTTTTCCCAGATGAAAGAAGAGAGTCGAAGATTTCTAACGCTGTATTGAATGTTTATGTAGTCCTAAAAGTCAATATTCTGTGGGTCCTGGAATTCAAGTGACAATGACAAAAACCCTGGCACTGGAGATGACAATTTTTTGTACATCGTCTGGCAGTGAACGAGTCGAGTACAAATGAGAATTTTACATTTTCATGGATATTTTAGAAAGCATCGTGAAAGTTTTGACATCTTTATTTGCTTTGGTGGGCCGATTAAAATGTCATGGTGGGCCAGATCAGGCCCGCGGGCCTCATGTTTGACACCTGCGTCCTATGTCAAGCGGGTTTTCAGCTTCAGTAGTTTTGAACTCAACTCAGCGTGATTCCGAATTTATCTTCGTTTGACTCTCTGGTG
This sequence comes from Hippocampus bargibanti, assembly GCF_051943395.1. Taxonomy (NCBI): domain Eukaryota; kingdom Metazoa; phylum Chordata; class Actinopteri; order Syngnathiformes; family Syngnathidae; genus Hippocampus; species Hippocampus bargibanti. The sequence goes on along the minus strand of NC_142739.1, from coordinate 27,726,618 downwards.
CTTTCTACTATCTTTGTGACTGCTTTATTTGCTGTGTATGATAGCTTGTCGATGCTAAGCGCTTTGTTACAGCTTCAGCTGTTGTTAAAGCGCTATATAAATCCATATGTATTGTGGCGCTTGACTAAATGAGACAAACGCGCTTTTTGTTTTGTTTTTTTTTTTTGCAAGCGGGACGTTCCAAAATTTTCGTCGTCGTCCATGAGCGTTCGTCACCCGCTAGCAAAGCGCCGTTCCGACTCTTTAGATAATGAAAACGTAGCGGCAAAAGAATGATGTGATCCCGAGCCGCTTTCGCCGTGATGGATGTCTGTTTATGAGTCGTTCCGCGTCGACGTATCCATTCATCAGCAAAGATGTATTTTCTTTTTTTGTTTCTTTTTTTTTTGTATGCAAATTTCCAACCACTTAAACCCCCCTCCTCAAACCATCTCGAACTAATTACACCACATCGCCTTCATTTAAAAAAAAAAAAAAAAAGCTCCAGACAGAATAGAGTCGTTACGGCTTCTCAAATTATTGAGAACATCCTTTTGAACAGTGATCGATTGGCGTTGGCTGTTCGCCTACGTCACAACCAAACTTGACTAAAATATGCGAGGGCTCGTTCACGAGCGAGCGCGTTCCCGCTGGTGGCTGCTTCGTCCGAGGGAGCAATCCACCCTCCGACGTCCATTCCCCCCCCCCCTATAAATAATATTCAAGTCACTCTATTGTTAAGTGAAAAGTTGACTGCCGTTTGATTTTTCTTTCTCTTTCTCTCGCGTGTGTGTGCGCGTGTTTTTTCTTCTTCTTTGCCTTCTTTTTTTCCGCGGCGGGCGACCTCGGGTTAGGACTCATACATCACGGGATGACAGCTATAGAAAGGCCCTAAATTAGCAACTAAATCGAATATTGATCAGCTATGTGCCGCCCTGCGAGTCGCGCCTCCTTGCCGACCGCCCCCCCCACCCCCCACACCGTTCCACCCGCCAACCCTCTTCGGGAAGAAAGAGAGAGAAGTGGGGGTGTATCGAGAATGGTCGTGGTGGTGGTGGTGGGGGGGGGGTCGTGAGATGCCGGATACGTGGAAAAACGCGTCTGTGTGAGTGTGTGGTGGGAAATGGGGGGGTGCGTTTATTTTTGCATGCTCGTAGATGGGAGGGAGGGAGACAGAGAGAGACCGAGAGAGACAGACAGAGACAGAATGAGACAGAGAGGGAGAGACAGAATGAGAAACAGAGAGACAGAATGAGGCTCAGAAAAAAAAAACTTCCATTTATTATATTGAATATATGAATATATTTTGATTCGGCTTACATTAGCTAGCTCGCTATTTATTATCTATCTATTAGCTATCTGGCTATCTATTAGCTATCTATCAAGCTAGCTAGCAATCTAATAACTGGCTGTATATTAGCTATCTGGCTAGCTGCCTGGCTATCTATTAGCTATCTATCCAGCGACTTAGCTATCTATTAAATATCGATTGGATGGCTATCTATTGGCTATCTAGCTGGCTGGCTATCTCTTAGCTCTCTATCCCGCTAACTAGCCATTATTACCTCGCTAGCTGGTTAGCTGGCTATCTATTGGCTGTCTGGTTGCCAGCTAGCTAGCTTTTTATTTATTTGAGTTACTTTACCGGGTTGAGTGAACGCTGGCGCATGTGGCTGCCGCTGCTCACCCACAGAAAAAGTGTAAAAGTGCCTTGAGAGTTTTGAAAGGCGCGTACAAATGAAATGTATTATTATTATTATTATTATTATTATTATTATTATTAGAATGAGACTGAACGAGAGACACAGACATACTTTAGATTTCAGTATGGGGGGCACCGTTGCTTAAATGATACAAAAAATGTTCCTGTTTTTCAGACTGACCGATTTTTTTTTTATGAATAATTAAGTGCATAGAATATTCCAGAACGCTGAATATAAAAAAATAGCATAAAATAAAAGAAATTACTGGATCTAGGTACACCTGGATAGAATAAAAAAAATGCTTTCAATGCATATTTTTGAAATCACAATGAATGAAGTTGATATGCATTTACAAATGTTCCCTTGTAATTGTTGATTTTTAATGCTTTAAAGCTATTGAGCTATCTAGCTATTTAGCTATCTAGCTGTCTCTCTAGTTATCTAGCTATCTCGCTATTTAGCTATTTAGCTATGGAGCTGTCTATCTGGCTGTGTAACTAGCTATCTATCGAGCTATCTATCACAGGTGTCAAAGTCAAGGCCCGCGGGCCAAATCCGGCCCGCCACATCATTTTTTTCGTCCCGCGAAAGCAAATCAAACTTGTTAAATTCCATGATGATTGCTAAAATCTGAGCCAAAATTTCGGATTTTTGGATGTCAACCACATAAAAGTCATTATTCTTGACTTCAGATTTGAAAACGAGTTATTCATTAATTTGCTGTGTGCTCTATATGTAATATTTGACGGGATTTAAACATTCTAATGGGTTCCCCAAATTCATAATGGCCCTCGAGAGGAAACTACAATGTGGCCCGCGGCAAAAAATGACCTTGACACCCCTGATCTAGCTATCTAGCTTATTATTTATTTTTTATATTTATAGCATATGTACATATATAGTGCATATTGCTAATGTCAGAAAACATTGCAGGTGCCTTCAGTATCCCAATTACATCTGCAATGCCGCAATCCTCTGCCCCCCCCCCCCCCCCCCACGCCTCTCAACCTCCCCATCAGATCCTCGTAACGTTGCTGGAGGACTTTTTGGGCAACCATCTGTTTCCGGTGTGGGCTAAGATGGCTTCAGGCAAACAGGAAGCCGCCCCCCTAGCCTCATCCGCTTGTTCATTCCCTGGCGAAGTGGGGACCGGGATATTGTGTGTGTGTGTGTGTGTGTGTGTGTGTGTGTGTGTGTGTGTGTGTGTGTGTGTGTGTGTGTGTGTGTGTGTATGTGTGTGTATGTGTATATGTGTGTGTGTGTATATGTGTGTGTGTGTATATGTGTGTGTGTGTGTGTGTGTGTGTGTGTGTGTGTGTGTGTGTGTGTGCGCGGTCTATTTCAATCGCCTGTTTACACCATCGCAAGCATCGAACAGGTGTTGATCGTACGCCACGTGATGTGGTGTTCGGAAAAACTGGCAGAGAATCAAAAGCGCCTCTCCTAGCTCCCAAATTGCAAACGATCTTTCCTCGCACCTGCTCTGATTTTAACTTGAGATTATTTAACGAGGTTAAGATGATTTCTTCTTAAAAGTCTTTCGGGACTCTGATTTCGCCACCGGTATTAACCTCGCGTGACGTGTGGTGGAACTACGCAGAGGCAGATAAGCGTGTGTAAATGGGAGGGCTGCGTCGCTGTGGGAGTGGAAACAGCATAGTTTTCTCATGGCCAATCAAAGCCGCTCCTTTCATTTCCTTTCAAATGAACCATAAAATGGCAGATTTTGTTTGTTTGTTTGTTTGTTTGTTTGATTGATTGTTTGTTTATTGGATACCAGTCAGCTCTTTCCAGCAAGGTGTGCCTTATCTATGTCTCTTGTCAATTTGCCTTTGTTACTTTTTGCCTAACTATTTATTCATTTATCCATTTAATAGTTTTGTTGTGTATGTATGTATTTTATTTTTTTATTAATTTATTCATTTATTTATTTATTTGTATTTATTTAGGTATTTATGTATGTGTATGTTATTTATTTATTTGTTAATTTTTTTGAGAGTATTTATTTTAGTTATGTATTTATTTATGTATTGGTGTGTATTTTATTTATTTCTTTGGTATTTCTTTGTATTTATTTTAGTTATGCATTTATTTGTATGAGTGTATTTTATTTATTTATTTGTTTATTTGTTTATTCATTTGTATTTATGTAGGTATTTATGTATGTGTATGTTATTTATTTATTTGTTCATTTTTTTTGTGAGTATTTATTTTAGTTATGTATTTATTTATGCATTCGTGTGTATTTTATTTATTTCTTTGGTCATTTATTTGTATTTATTTTATCTATGTATTTATTTTGGTATTTATGTGTGTGTATTTTAGTTATTTATTTATTTATTTATTTATTCATTCATTTGTATTTATTTAGGTATTTATGTATGTGTATGTTATTTATTTATTTGTTCATTTTTTTGTGAGTATTTATTTTAGTTGTGTATTTATTTATGTATTCGTGTGTATTTTATTTATTTCTTTGGTCATTTATTTGTATTTATTTTATCTATGTATTTATTTTGGTATTTATGTGTGTGTATTTTAGTTATGTATTTATTTGTGTGAGTGTATTTTATTATTTTTTTTTTTAATTTTATTTATATTTTATGTTATTTATTACATGTGTAAATACATGTGTAAATACATACGTAAATACATATGTCCGTACATACGTACGTACATAAATACGTACATACATAGATAAATAAATCAATCAATCAATAAATAGTCAGGCAGAACGAAACAAAAGGTAAATTGACAAGACAATTCATCAAGGGGGAGTCTTTTTTTTTGGGGGGGGGGGGCACACCAAGTCCGACCATTAAAGATCAAAAGAACATCGCAGTGAACGACGTTAAGTGCAACTGACACCATCAGACGCCATGTTGTTAGACACAAGCGGGTAAGCGGAATGGTAAAAAAGAGACAATAAAAAAAAAGTTCACAAAGAATAAAAAAAGTAGTTGAGAGGAAAAGGACGGAAAATGGAGAAACAAAGATGGACGGTGAGGAAGGGGGGAAGAGAAGGGAGGGGGGAGGGTCAGGAGAGAAGAAGGATAATTGCATTAGAAAGAAGAGAGGGCAGAAAGGAAGGAAATGATTAGAGGAGGAGGGACTGATGTCCGATAGAGATGGACGTTGACTCTCTTACTTCCCACTGTTCAATACATGCTGACACGCTCTCTGTCAATACAAGACACGCTCTGTGTGTGTGTGTGTGTGTGTGTGTGTGTGTGTGTGTGTGTGTGTGTGTGTGTGTGTGTGTGTGTGTGTATGCGTCACTCTCACTTGTACTATTTCCCTGCGGACCGCTTATGTCAACCCCACGTGCTCACCCCCCCCCCCCCCCCCCCCACGTCGTCTTGAACGTCCTCGCTGTCTTGGCTAATTTTTCTAATAAGTGGTAGAAACTCTTTCCTAGACGCCGTTTGATCACTTTGAGGGCAACCGGGTAGAAGTTAGCCGGCGACGTAAATGTAACGGAAGGAATGTCGGAATGTGCTAGCTATCTCGCTTGCTAGCTATCTCACTCATTAGCTACTTCGCTATCTCGCTCCCTAGCAACCTCGCCATCTCGCTCGCTAGCTACCACGCCATCTCGCTCGCTAGCTACCTCGTTATCTTGAGGTAGGCTAGCTATCTTGTTTGTTAGCTATTTCGCTTGCTCGCTATCTTGCTTGCTCGCTATCTTGCTTGCTAGCTATCTCACTTTCTAGCTATCTCGCTTGTTTGCTATCTCACTCATTAGTTATCTCGCTATCTTGCTCGCTAGCTACCTCTCTATCTCACTCGCTGGCTATATCGCTTGCTAGCTATCTCGCTCACTATCTTTCTCGCTCGTATCGATCTCGCTTGCTAGCTATCTCACTCGCTAGCTATCTCGCTTACTAGCTATCTCGCTCATTAGCTACCTCGCTCGTTAGCTACCTCTATCTCACTCGCTAGCTATCTTGCTTGCTAGCTATCTTGCTTGCTAGCTATCTCGCTTGCTAACTATCTCGCTCGCTAGCTTTCTCGCTCGTTAGCTACCTCTATCTCACTCGCTAGCTATCTTGCTTGCTAGCTATCTCGCTTGCTAACTATCTCGCTCGCTAGCTTTCTCGCTCATATCTATCTCGCTTGCTTGCTATCTCGCTCATTAGCTACCTCGCTATCTCGCTCGTTAGCTACCTCTATCTTGCTTGCTAGCTATCTCGCTTGCTAGCTATCTCGCTCACTATCTTTCTCGCTCGTATCTATCTCGCTTACTAGCTATCTCGCTCATTAACTACCTCGCTATCTCGCTCGTTAGCTACCTCTCTATCTCAATCGCTAGCTATCTTGCTTGCTAGCTATTTTGCTTGCTAGCTATCTTGCTTGTTTGCTATCTCGCTCATTAGCTACCTCGCTATCTCGCTCGTTAGCTACCTCTATCTCACTCGCTAGCTATCTTGCTTGCTAGCTATCTTGCTTGCTAGCTATCTCGCTTGCTAACTATCTCGCTCGCTGGATTTCTCGCTCATATCTATCTCGCTTGCTAGCTATCTCACTCGCTAGCTATCTCGCTCGCTAGCTACCTCTGTACCTCGCTATCTAGCTATCAAGCTATTTATTTGTTAGTTTTTTAATGCATTCATTTTTTTTCTTATTTGTTTTGGGAGACGACTTCCACCCCTCATTCTCGTCTCCCCGCTTCCACTTTTTTCCACACACTTTTTGGAGTTTTTGTTTTTGAAATCTTAATGAAATACAAACAAAAAAAATACAGAAGCGACATTTTAAATTCACAAAATTGCATTTATGATATTATTTTCAACTTAGGCAATTCAATGGTCTGTATGTAAATAGAAACATCGCAATGTCGTCGCTAACTTTCTCATTATCACCTGGCCCTGATTAGCGATGCTCCCCCCTTTTTCTGCTTTGACCTCCAGGTGTCCCAAAGTTTTACTATCTCACCACGCATCTCTCGTAACCCCACCCCAGCTCCATCTATCACCCGCCATTCCCCGTTTCGTGCACTCCGGGTGGGCTTACCTTTTTTTTTTTTTTTTTTTTTGGCATTGACCCTTGGCCTCGAGTGTCTGGGCATCGACTGGCTCTCTCCGTGTCACTGGAGCTGGCTGTCAATACTTACCAGGTTTGGCCACCCTCTGCGCTGCGGTCGGTGGAGGTTCTTGGTGGGGGGGAGGAAGAAGATACACGAGACGCTCCACGGCACAGGGTGATAAAAGTAAAAATGAAGAGAAGCGTCGCTGGGTGGCCGGAGGTTGTCGCACTCTGCTGGAGCCTGACCTGTAGTTTTGATGAAAACTACCTTTGATTATCCAATACAAGTTCTTTCTTCAAAAAAAAAAAAAACTGTCGACAGGAAGCGTGATCGACACATGGCGGCGACCAGGTTGCGCAATAGTTGCAAACTGGTTTTCCCATAGGAAGGAATGCGGCGCGCCCGAAATGGGCACACGGGAACTTATTTTAGAGTAAATTTATGAAAAGGACTCTTGGCACCCATTATAGTGTCTTTTTATGGGGGGGGGGTTTAAATTGCTGTGAAAAATAAGAACAATAAAATGCGAAAATAATATAATATAATAAACAAATAATATACAGTAAAGTCTCGTTATATCGATATCGGATATATCGATAGTCCCGGTTATATCGATACTATTTCTATGCACGCACGGAGAAAATTACATGCAAACAGGGTCGGATATATCGATAGTCCCGGTTATATCGATATTTTTTCGGACTCCCTTGAATATCGATATAACGAGACTTTACTGTAATATAATAAACAAACAAAAAAAATCTAACAGCACAAAAAAACAAATCTGTGGAGTAAGGGTCACAAAATATATGAATCAATAAATCAATCAATCAATATATAAAAACAAATAAATCAATACATAAACAAATACATAAAAACATCAAAACATACAGTACATAAAACTTTCATGAACAAATCAATACATAAAAATACATAAACATTAAATTAATTAATTAAATACATAAATACATAAATGAATAAATACATAAATAAATACATGAATAATACATGAATATGAACTAATTAATCAATACATAAATAAACAAACAAATACATAAAAAAATAAAAAATACAGCAAATAAAAATTAAATGAACAAATAATACAGAAAAATACATAAACATTAAATGAATAAATAAATAAATACATAAATAGATACATACATACATACAAATACATAAACATTTAAGGCGTTCCTTTCGTGACGTCACGTACGGACTCGTCACCAACGCAAAAACAAGACTTTGTGAATATTCCGCGCGAGTCTTAAAACGTAAAATATATCTATATGCGGTGGAATCTTTGTAAAATACGCTCAGTAGAAGTCATTTGAAGCCATTTTACAAATTATGGACACAACTTGTCGGGCGGCGTCGGTTGTCCTTTAAACGAACAACTAAATAAATACATTTTTACAGTGTCATATCTGAATTTTTATGACAATTTCTTATTATTATCATTTTTTTTTTGGGGGGGGGGGAGAACATATCACAAACAAAAGCGTTTTCGTCAACTTGTTACTCACGCTAGCCGTGTGATGCACACCCCGAAGCATTTGTAACGGCGCCGTCATAACAAGGATTGTCAGCTGCGTGTTTCCGACACTGTTTGTCATGCGCGAAGTTGCCTCACTCAAATACATTTTGCCGTTGACGTATACGCCGGCTCCACGATATGAGAGTAGACATTCCGGGGGAGGGGGGGGGGGGGGGGGGACGTGAGAAGGACGTAGAAGCAGTTGGGGGGGGGGGGGGGGTGTGTAAATGTGTGTGTGTGTGTGTGTGTGTTTGGTGAGGCTGCAGGCCGAGGTGGGGTGGGGGTGCCTTTCCTCGTCGACAGTTTGACTGATGACATGCATTAAACAGTTAATCTGTCTGATTGAATGTTTGCTTCCCCCAAATTGAAACATTAAACAACAAGGCGAGGGAGCGAGAGGAGAGGGGCGGGGGGGGTGGATGGGGGGGGCAGGCGGCCAGAGCGGGGATATGGCTTCATCTATTGCCCAAATCATGTAAAGCATGAGACTGGAATATATAAAATTGTCCTGGCAGATGCCGAGAGGGGCGAGCCAGATTGGAAGGGACAGAGAGAGAGAGAGAGAGAGAGAGAGAATAAGGGTAAGGCAACGAGAGATGAGGATGGAGAGGTCCTTCCCTGGGCCGACGGGAGGAAGGAAAAGATGAGTAAAGCGGAAGAGGATGTGGCAGAAGAAGCCCTCGGAGAGCCTCGAATCAACTGCGTCGGCTTGCCATTGTTACCTCTATCAACCTTTTGGATTGTTAAAAAAGGATTTCGATACTTCTCGCATATACAGAAAGAGTCGAAGGTCATGTGACCTTTTGACGTGATCTTTTGATGACGTAGTAAATGGAGTAAATGAACTACATAATTCATAGAGTAAGCTGTCTAAACCTGCCAGATTTCAGTGGTGGCCATTTCTCACCCTCATTGTGTCTTCTACTCAAAAGCTGTGCTTACTTCTCGGGCATATGGAAAGAGGCAAAAGTCATGTGACCTTTTGACGTGACCTTTTGATGACGTAGTACATGGAGTGAATGATCGACGTAATTCATGGAGTAAGCTGTCTAAACCTGCCAGATGTCAGTGTTGGGCACTTCTCACCCTCATTGTGTTTTCTACTCAAAAGCTGTGCTTACTTCTCGCGCATATGGAAAGAGGCAAAAGTCATGTGACCTTTTGACGTGACCTTTTGATGACGTAGTACATGGAGTGAATGATCGACGTAATTCATGGAGTAAGCTGTCTAAACCTGCCAGATGTCAGTGTTGGGCACTTCTCACCCTCATTGTGTTTTCTACTCAAAAGCTGTGCTTACTTCTCGCGCATATGGAAAGAGGCAAAAGTCATGTGACCTTTTGACGTGACCTTTTGATGACGTAGTACATGGAGTGAATGATCGACGTAATTCATGGAGTAAGCTGTCTAAACCTGCCAGATTTCAGTGGTGGCCATTTCTCTCCCTCATGATGTCTTCTACTTAAAAGCTGTGCTTACATTCATTTATAATCCGACATTCTACAAATATTCATTTATTTGCCTCCACAACAGCTCTCAAGAGCTCTTACATCGTTCATCAAAATTGCAAGATGGCCGTTATTTCTCACAGGAAATACACAGATTCAAACTCGCAACCCCGGCACTTTTTAGGCAGACGTGCTAACCAACTGCCAAAAACTGAGAAAAACAAAACATTTCATGCTAGCCAACGATTGTCTGACCCCGCACTGCTAATGTGATGTCACGTAGCCTCGCCCTGACCTTGTCCACTCGCAGGTTCAACGCCAAATGGGTTTCCCTTTGTCTCAAGTGCATATCCCCCCAAGCCCCCCCCTCCCCTCTCCAAATAGCCATCATTTTCTACAAGCGACTCATTCGGTCGCGCTGGTATAATTGCCCCCTCCGAACCCGACACCCGGCCGTCGGGTCTTGATGAGCACATGACTTTAAAGCCACTTTAGCAGCGAGACAAGAGCCAGCCAAAGAGAAACAACACAGGGGGAAGATGAACACATTAATGGATAGGTTGCAAGATGGACGGATAAATTGAAAGATCTTTTAGAGAAGGTCAAACTTCTGTGCCCACAACGCGGGACCATCACCAAGAGAAGAGAAATTGATTGCCGCTCACAATGGCGGCGAAATGACTGCAGAAATAATTTTCTGGCCAATGAACATTCTAGAAGGTGCAAGTGGAAAGTGCAAAGCCCCCCACTCTACTCCACACCCCCCCAACCCCAAAAGGATAGAAAATGGCTCAGGCAAAAGCGCCTGTCAAGTGGAGTTGTCGCCGTTTCTTTGCCGCCTTGTTTGGTCCCTGTGTGTGTGTGGGTGTGTGTACATTCCAAAATACAATTGGAAACTCCATTGTCAGGCTAACGGCGATTAGCATTGCTATCGCAGTCATTTTAAACCAGGGGTGTCAAAGTCATTTTTTGCCGCGGGCCACATTGTAGTTATGGTTTCCTCTCGAGGGCCGTTATGAATTTGGGGAACCCATTAGAATGTTTAAATCCCTTCAAATATTACATATAGAGCACACAGCAAATTGAAGAATAACTCATTTTCAAATCTGAAGTCAAGAATAATGACTTTTATTGTGGTTGACATCCAAAAATATGAAATTTTGGCTCAGATTTTAGCAATCGTCATGGAATTTAACTAGTTTGATTTGCTTTCGCGGGCCGAAAAAAATTGATGTGGCGGGCCGGATTTGGCCCACGGGCCTTGACTTTGACACCTGTGTTTTAAACCATCAAACAAAGTTTGTCTCGAGCGTAAACGACGCAGCCAGACTCACGACGATAATCTGAGGTTGTGTCTGCGACTGTCAAGCTAAACAGAAAGAGACCCGCTAGCTTAATGGACAACGTGGTTGACATGCTAACGGTTAGCATTCATAGTTGTGTTGTTAGAACGTTTTTAGTAAGTGTATCTCACTAATACTAAGCAGAATTTCCTTAAGAATGGCTTGCGAGTCTCATTTTAGCATGTAGTCACTGTCCTGTGAAACACACAAAAGTCTGTTTTTGTGATGAAAGATAGAAATGTTAGCTCATGGTCTGTGTGTATGTTGGGCATAACCTGCTAGCTTAATGGACAACGTCGTTTACATGCTAACGGTTAGCATCCATAGATATTATGTTCGAATATTTTTATAGTAAATGTATCTAACTAATACGAAACAGAATTTCCTTAAGAATGGCCTTCTAGCTTCATGTTAGCATGTTGTCGCTTTACTGTGAAATACACAAATGTCAGTTTTTGTGGTTTTGTGATGAAAGAAGTAAATGTTAGCCTAGGGTATGGCTGTATGTTGGGCATAACACGTTAGCTTAATGGTCAACGTTGTTGACATGCTAATAGTTAGCATTCATAGTCATATTGTTAGAACGTTTTTAGTGAATATATCTCACTAATACGAAACAGAATTTCCTTAAGAATGGCTTGTTAGTCTCGTGAGCATATCGTCGCTGTACTGGGAAACACACAGCTGTCAGTTTTTGTGTTTTTGTAATGACAGAAAAACATGTTAGCCAATGATGTCTCTGAATGTTGGGCATAACCCGGTAACTGAATGGACAATGTCGTTGACACGCTAACAGTAGTCATAGTTCTGTTGTTAGAACGTTTTTATAGTAAATGTATCTAACTAATACTAAACAGAATTTCCTTAATAATGGCCTGCTAGCCTCACGTTAGCATATAATCGCTGTACTGTGAAAAACACAAATGTCAGTTTTTGTGATGCAAGAAAGACATGTTAGCCAATGATGCCTCTGAATGTTGGACATAAGCCGCTAGCTGAATGGACACCGCCGTTAACATGCTAACAGTTAGCATTCAGAGTTCTGTTGCTAGAACATTTTTATAGTTAATGTATCGAACTAATACGGACCAGAATTTCCTTAAGAATGGCCTGCTAGCCTCGTGTTAGCATATCATCACTGTCCTGTGAAACAAATGTTTATGTTGTTGTGATGAAATAAAGAAATGTTAGCCAGGGGTATGTCTGTATGTTGGGCATAACCCGCTAGCTTAATGGGCAACGTCGTTGACATGCTAACAGTAGTCATTGTTCTGTTGTTAGTAAATATATCTAATCATATATATATATATATATATATATATATATATATATATATATATATATATATATATATATATATATATATATATATATATATATTGAATAGATCTAATCTATATATCTTTAGTAAACTAATACCAAACAGACATTCCTTTTAAAAATAGCATGCTAGCCTCATGTTAGCATACTGTCGCTGTACTGTCTTAAAACGAGTCTCAACATTAGTACTACCGGCGGCCATTTTTTTCCCCTCTTGACATTTCATCACTTTTGTGTTAAATACCTCCTTAACAGCAAGAGAATGTGCCAACCGCTCCCTGGAGACTTTAAACTATCATATTACCAAAGCCGCAATGCTTAAATGCTTAAATGCCACCCACCCTCCTTTGAAAATTATAATTATGTTGCCTCCTTTGACATATGAAACAGTCTTCGCACCAAATCTATTTGATAAACAAATCTTTCACTTCTTACTTCCTTGTCGCGACAGGGCGACCCCCCTCCCTGCCCCTAAGATGGATGGAGGCCGCACCCCCACAAAAGGCGACGAATCGGTATGTTGTCGTTTGTGAAGGAGGGGGGGGGGGTAGACAAAGATGAATCGGAGGGGTTTTATGTGCGGATAAACAGACTGAAGTTGATTGCTAGTGCAGAGAGGGGCCATTACGGCGAATCCGCACGCTAATCATAATGAATCACTTACTTATTAAGCGTTAATTACGGCACACAGATACATCCCGTGCGCTTGATGGAGCAGCGGAGGGGCGCCGTGGGGGGGAGGGGTTTGGGTTGATGATGGGGGGGCCGTATGCCGCCCTTCCCGTCCTGGCCGCATTAATTTATCCTTATTTATTAATTTGTCTCATTAAAACAACAAGGCTGTCGGGCGGGAGTGCTTTTTTTCACGTTGCAATTAAATGTCAGAAGAGGGGGGGGGGGAGTCGGAAATCAGCCGTGGACCTTCAATCATACCCCGTGATGGCGCCACATTGCACGTTTGCCGTATAGCTTAGTTCGTTAATCTTATAGTTAAAGGACAACCGACGTCTCCGGACAAGTAGTGTCCATAATTTGTAAAATGTCTTCAAATGACATCTACTGAGCGTATTTTACAAAGATTCCACCTCATATAGCTATATTTTACATTTTAAGACTCGCGCTGAATATTCCGGAAGTCTTGTTTTTGAGTTGGTGACGAGTCCGTACGTGACGTCACTTAAGGAACGCCCCTGACCGAAAAAAGGACACATTGTAGCAGTCCTTCCATCACGTCAATGCATTTTGCTGTACTTGTTTGGTCTGAAAATTTTGTGTTGCACCAAAAAGAGGCAGAAGAGGGCGACAAAGCTCAGTGTGAGGAATTAATCAGCCTGTGGAAATGGTTGCAGCATGCATTGTGTACGTGTTTGTTTAACCTTGGCGGACTTTTACTTTTGGTCTTCTTTTGCTACTTTGTATTTTTTTCCATTCAGATCATTTTGATGTTTTACATTTTGTTCCTGCTGACTTTATTTTAATACAATTTGTCAAACAACCTCCTGCTCCCTCCTGCCTGCTTTTTGGGATCCGAAGCCGCCATCACCACCTCGCAAACCAGTAATCAGCCTGTGGAAACGGGCTATATATATATATATATATATATATATATATATATATATATATATATATATATATATATATATATATATATATATTGGATTGGATATTGGATTGGATATGCCTTTATTAGTCTCACAGTGGAGAAATTTACATTAATACACACATATACATACATACACAAATTAATATATATATATATATTAATATATATATATATATATATATATATTTCGTTTAAGGCTTATATAAGTGTGAGTATGGTTTATATAAGTATGTTTAAGGCTTGTATAAGTAACCTGTACAACCTGTGTTGGTTTGTATTGAAAAATAAACATTTAATAAAATACAGTAAAGGTTATATCGATACTATTTCTATGCACGCACGGAGAAAATTACATGCAAACAGGGTCGGATATATCGATAGTCCCAGTTATATCGATATTTTTTCGGACTCCCTTGAATATCGATATAACCAGACTTTACTGTATATGCTCCATAAAGATATGTATATGTCCAACTGGAGAGAATACTACATATGTTACTCCAAAAATGTTTGTATATACCGTTGTTCCTCGAATGATCCTAAGTAGGGGAGCGTCTGTCAAGCAAAAAATCCACCTTATGAACTCAGTAAGACTTTTCACAACAACATCGTCTCATCTCGATCTTACCGCCAGCTGATGAACATGATATACTTTTTGGAAGCACCTCCTCCCCAAACCACTTCCTCCAATTCATTCTATCCGCCTTTCTTGCTTCCTTCCTTCTATTTATCCACACAAAGTCTACTCTCCAATTTCCCCTCCATCCGGACGGGTGCGAAAGCCCCACCTGAGCATCAGGGGGCGGGGCCGGGAGCGATAATGGCGTTTAATGCGCCGGTAATACGAGGCAGATATTATAATCTCGACACTGTCACATCGCGTTAGAGGCGGCGAGACTGATGTGTCAATGCCAGTGCCGAGCAGGTGACTGGCGGGAGGGGGGGGGGGGGATGCGCCTGCCGTTGAATAGTTTGAAGAATATATTTTGATTTGGGGAGGGGGGCGGCAGTGTGATTTGAATGTAATCAAAGTGTAACATGTATTTGTTCCATATTTCGATGCATTTTATGCTTTAGAAAATATATCTTTTTTTTACTGGTTGGGGGAATGTACATCGAATAAAAGTCTCCGCTTACGATGTTTTTTTACAGAACTAATTAATTTCGTAAGTAGAGGTACCACATATTTGTTTCATATATACATCGAAGCCTAGACAGACGCTCCCCAACTTACGAACAAGATACGTTTTGAACAGTCGTTTGTAAGTTGCTTCATCACAATATTTTGTTTTGAATATATGTTTAATGCTTATATAAGTATGTTTAAGGTTTATATAAGTATGTTTAAGGTTCATATAAGTATATTTAAGGCTTGTATAAGTAACCTGTATTGGTTTGTACTGAAAAATAAACGTAATAAAATATATGCTATCTATTAGGTGTCTATTTGCTATCAGCTGTCTATTTGCTATCTATTAGGTGTCTATTTGCTATCTATTATCTGTCTATTTGCTATCTATTAGCTAACTAGCCGGCTAGCTAGCTATCTAGCTGGCTATCTATTAGTTATATAGCTAGTTGTCTACCTGGCTATCTATTAGCTCACTAGCTTTCTATATATTTTAGTTACTTCTGGGTTGAGTGAACGCTGGCGTGTGTGGTTGCCACTGCTCACCCACAGAAAAACTTATCCTGTGACTGAAAAATGACCTTCCGAGTTTTGAAAGGCGCTTATAAATCAAATTTATTAGTATTATTATTTACATGTACGAACATTTATTTACGAACGTGATACGTTCTGAAAGGTCGTTCGTAAGTTGAATTTGTTCGTAAATTGCTTTAGTGCTATATTTTGTATGCAATCTATATGTTTAAGGCTTATATAAGTATGTTTGGGGCTTGTATAAGTAACATATATTGGTTTGTAGTGTAAAACAAACATTTACTATACTATATGCTCTATAAAGATATGTACAACTGGAGAGAATACTACATATGTTACTACAAAAATGTTCGTATGTAACGATGTTCATAAGTAGGGGAGTGTCTGTATGTTGAGGAATATGAGATTTTCTTGTTGTTGTTTTTATAAAAGCGAAAAAAGACAATAGGACTGCAATCCCCCCACCCTTCTGGCCGCCGACTGATGTGTGTGTGTGTGGGTAATTGAGTGTTAATAAATTGTGCGTCCACAGCGTGTGTAATTTTGTGTTTTGCCATCCTCCATGTGTGAGCGTGTGTGTAATTGGGTGTTATCGATGTTTGTGTGTGTGTGTGTCTGTCTGTCTGTCTGTGTGCACACATGAAAGAGTGAATCAGGGTAGGTTGTCTTTGGAAAAATGCCTTCAATGCAAACATCAATGGATTACACATAGCGTGGTTAGCGTAGCATGGTTAGCATAGCGTGTTTAGCAATCAGATGTTCTGGGTTCAAATCCGCCGCTGGATGAAATGTGTTACTGTCTCCTTTCCTTCAATATTTCATTTCAAATTCTTTGGATGGTCAAAATGATAAAAAAATTCCGATTATTTCTGATCAATATCGCAAATTTATGATTGACGATTTTTCATCATTGTATTTTTACAGAGGAACTTTTCAATGAGCGATAGGGAAATTATTTTCGGTGTATCATGAATGTTTCAATTAGCGGAATTTGATTTCGGAACAAAAGTTACATTTTCGTACAAAAAAAGAAATATACCGAAAGCTAACCCGCACTATTTCCTTTTCTCCGATTTTTCTCATCTCGACATGCCTTATTCTCATTTGTCGACTGGATTGAACGCGCGTTCGCCCCCCCCCCCCCCCCCTGGTGGCGGCTTCCATTTCTGGAATGTAAATATCGTGGACGATCACCATTGGAATTTTGAGGAATTCACGTATATTGATCACCTCTCAAAGTCAACTCGGGCTTTCGTGCAAATACTGATGAAGCTCAGATTGACGGAAAATGATGTACGCTGTACTGTATACATTTTTCTTCGTATTTTACTTTATTTTCGGAGTTTCCACATACAAAAGGAAAACACTTCTTTGTGATCTGAGCGGGTGGATTGAGAAAATTGTGCGTATGCTGTTGGTGTTTAATTGATGCGGGCTGGCCATCGATCCTCCCCCCCCCCCCCGCCCAGGCTAATGAAGGCCTGATTGGCTTGTTCTGCTTAGCTGCCTTTGCCTTCTTCCCGCTTTCTCTTCACTTTAACATTATTCTTCACTCTATCTCCCCCCGTCAACACCCTTCATTTGGCCTATCTCAGCTCCTTTATTTTTTTTTTTAGTGTGTGGCAGTCTCACGAGTGTCATCTCACTTCCTCTTTAATTTAGCGGCAGATTGATGCACTTAAAGGACAACCGACACCCTTTTTAGTTTGCTCACTGACATCAGAAAAACGTTTTATAGCATTTAAAATACCCAAAACACGTAGGCTGGTATTTTTAGTCAAATGCAAAACACGAATAAAAATGATTTAAAGTGTCCCAAAACTGCCACAAAATGAGCTCGGAACTGGGCAGAATCAGAAAGTCCCGCCCCCTTTGTCGTGACGTCACGCCAGGATACTCCTTCACAAACTGCATTGCTCCAGAATCAAAAAAATGGCTTCAGAGAGTTCAGATTCGGAGAAGATGCTTTCTTGTTACTCATCCAGTTATGAATATGAGTGAAATAGTTCTGAAGAGGAAAGCATAAATGTTTGCAATCGATTAAAGAAGTTCTTCCGTCTCATTTTGAGGCGTCTGGACTCTAATGTAGCGTCCCAGAAAATGCACAAGATGGTGCACCAGCTCCCTTGGAAATGAGCTGATTTAACCGCTGGGATTCGCCATCAAGAGTGTGTGGAAAACTAGCCCGCCAGCCACTGTGGCGCTCCGTGTGTTTCCCGAAAACTAGTTTGTATGCCAAGATTATATTCTCGCGAATTTAATGTTCGTAAGGCGAGATGTTTTTTTTAGCTAAAGCGTTCGTAAGCCGAGGTATCACTCTCTTTAAAAAAATACATTACATTTACTGACATCAATTCTTCTGATATTTATTCTTTTGCAGTGAGGCCACAACAGGAAGTGCAGTGACTGAAATGCGACCTTTTTGTAAAACAGTGAGGCAAACGTGCTAACCGCTAGGGTGAAGCGCTAACGTTCATCAGTCTTGTCAAACTAGCAGCATTGCCGTCCCCCTCTGCCCTCCCGCCGTTCATTTGGAGGCTCAATCAAGTCGCTTGGTCGCTTGTCGGCCGCCGCTCGGCTGTCGTGTGTGTGTGTGTGTGTGTGTGTATATGTGTGTGTGTGTGTGTGTGTGTGTGTGTGTGTGTGTGTGTGTCACTCGCCTCTGTGGCAGACACGCGTATTACAGCGCCCTGTTAATGGCTTTGTCAGATGGCCTTTTCGTTGCGACGCTCATGAAGACGGACAAGAGGTTGGGTGGGTTGGGGTCTCCAGGGGTGGGAGGGGGGGGGTCCCGCCGATATGTGTGCCCGCTCAGGTTTCAGCGGCAGGAACTAAAAGGCCACCTCGTACCCTCCAGTCATGCATCAGCAAAATTCGTTCCAGTAATTTTTTTTTCTATGTTTGACATTCAAATATTTTCCAGTGATACCTCAGCTTACGAACTTTTCGCCTTACGAACATTAAATTCGCAAGAATATAATCTTGGCATACGAACTAGTTTTCGACAAACAAAACCAAACCACACGGAGTGCCACGGTGGCTTGCGAACTAGTTTTCATCATCCCTTTCCTTAAGTGCAGATGTGGTTTGTTAGCAAGGATACTTTTGCTATTATGGGACCGAAAAAGACCCCACCACAGGCTAGTGTTGAACCGAAAAAGGCACAAAACAAATTACGGTTGAGCAAAATATGATCATCAAGAAACACAAACGAGGCGTGCCTTAGCATCCCACTACCAGTATGCTAGCTAAGTCGACCATTGCTACGTGTGGCTGAGGGTGTTTGTGTGTTTTCTAAGCAACGGTCTCAGGCAAAAGAAGAGGTTGAAAAACTTCTGTTGATTTGGATTAACGAAAAGCAGCTGGCAGGGGACGTTGTGAGTGAGGGTATTATCGCCGAGAAAGCACGGCAACTTCACTCGGATATCATCAAGTGGCAACGTATCGTCAGGTATTTGAACACCTACACTGTCTGTAAGTAAAGAATCTGCTTTAAATTAGACATCGACTATCAACAAGGTAAATAAAACGACATTATTATATAGTACAGTTTATTTTTTTTAATTACAATACAATATCACATTTATTATACATACAATAATGTATATTTTGTGTCATTTTAAGGCTTATTTAGTAGAAAATGGTGTTTTATGGGGGCATGGGAACGGATTATTGTCATTTTTAATGATTTACTATGGGAAATTAATGTTTGGAAGACACACTTTTCGCCTACAAAACAACTACAAATCGAGACTGCTCTCTATTTGCTCTCTGGCTGTCTATCTAGCTATTAGCTATTGAGCTGGCTGGTGAGCTCTCTATTTTCTATCTAGCTGGTTAGCTATCGAGCTAGCTCTCTATTTGCTATCTATTAGCTTATGAGCTAGCTTTCTATCTGTTTGTGTTACTTTCGGGTTGAGTGAACGCTGGCGTGTGTGGCTTTTGCTGCTCACCCACAGATAAACTCATCCTGTGACTGTAAAGTGACCTTGAGAGTTTTGAAATGCGCTTAGAAATAAAATGTATTATTATTATTATTATTTCATATTCACTATCTAGCTTGCTTGCTATCTATTAGCTATATAGCTAGCTACCTAGCAGTTTTAGTCAGGAAACATTATTATATAATATTTCTATTTCATATTAGCTAGCTAGCTAGCTAGTGAGCTATCTATTAGCTGTCTCGCTATCTATTAGTTAGCTAGCTTGCTTCCTATCTTTTTGAGTTACATATCTAGACACTCGCTACATATCTATTTGATATCTATTTGCTAACTGGCTATCTAGCTGACCATCTAACTAGCTATTTGCTATCTATATGATATCGATATGCTATCTATCTAGCTAGCTATCTATTAGTTTTCCATTCGCCAGCTCGCTAACTTTCTATATAATTGAGTTATTCCAGGTTGAGTGAACGCTGGCGCATGTGGCTGCCGCTGCTCACCCACATAAAAACTGATCCTGTGACTGTAAAGTGACCTTGAGAGTTTTGAAAGGTGCTTATAAATGAAATATATTATTATTATTATTAGTAGTAGTAGTATTATATTATTTAATTTATTTTTTTTTGTTTTATTTATTTATTTATTTATATATTTGTTATTATTATTATTATTATAAAAATGGATCCTCTATCGGGTTTTAAACTGGGGATTGATTTGATTTTTTTTTTTCTAGTGACTTGGGGGCACTTTTCCTCTCTGAAAGTTTTCCACCAATCGCAAAAGTTTTATCTTTGATGCGAATGAGTATTTCTTTTTTCCTTGCCTGACCTGCAGTGCTAACTTAGCGTCGGCTAAGTCGGACTTGACACGTACGGCCCTGAGCTTTTGTCTAGCTCGTTTTCGCCCTTTTTATTTTCACTTATTTTGTTTTTTTTTTTAATTTGACAAAAGCTCATCCTTGAGCGGACTGGAAAGCCTCTCCGATATCATAAGAAGACAAACACGCACTGCGCTCGCATACCTGCTTGAGACAAGACGGATATGGCCAGCGACATGGCGGAGCTTTTGATCGAACCGCCTTTCCAAGCCGCCGCCGGCTGCATCTTTATTTCACAACTCTCCGTCTGGTCATGCCGCACCCCCGAAACACCCCCCCCCCATCCCACACCAATGCCCTTTCCTAACCACCTTCTCTCCTTCCTCCACTCGGCCTGCTGCCGTGGGCAACAAACACACAACATTATACACCGGGATAAGTGAGGTGTGTTTACAGGTTGTCCGTTTCCACTCCAACTCTCAGCACGGGGAAGGAACAGGCTAGAGTGGGGAGAACAGAAAATAAGGGGGTGGGGGGGGGGGTCTTTTTTTTTGTCCTGGTGAGAAATAGCCCCTCTGCCTTGTAATTGGAGGCATAGAGTGTGAGGGAGGGGTTTGGGAGTGGGGGGAGACAGCAGAAATTGTTCGGTGGCGCTCGTGTGGGATGATAGTGTTTTTGACAGGTAAATAAGGCTGTGATTGTCGACAGTTACACCGAACCTCACTGACCCTCCGCGCACACGCCGGATCCTTCTCTATCTATATTTTGCTCACACACACACACACACACACACACACACACACACACACACACACACACACACACACACACACACACACACACACACACACACACACACACACACACACACACACAAATGCGCACACACACACACACACACACACGCAAATGCACACACAAACACACACATTCCTGTTTTTAGCATTTGTGAGGTCCGGATAACTCCAGATAAGGAGTGAGAACCACAGTTGCTGATAAGTTTAGAGAAGAACTAGTGTTACATTTGAACACTAAATGTCACCCCATTTCCCACTTTTTTTTAAAAACAAAGAAATAAAAAGTGGACTTGAAACTGAAATAACAGCAGGAGTGAGGTTTCTGAATGGATACATTCAAAGTCCTCACCCCTGTACTGAATTTGGTAAGATTGTTTTACTTTTTGTGGGATGAACACACACACACGTAAACACACACAGCGAGTAAAAAGTTTGCGTATCCGAGTGAAATGAAAATACACACACCAAAAAAAATCATTTTGGGTGAATTTGTGAGGACCTCTCTGAAACTTTAACAGATGCATATATAGACTCTCTAGAAGCCTTTAGAATGAAAAAAAATGTGTATATATATATATATATATATATATACACAGTAAAGTCTCGTTATATCGATATTCAAGGGAGTCCGAAAAAATATCGATATAACCGGGACTATCGATATATCCGACCCTGTTTGCATGTAATTTTCTCTGTGCGTGCATAAAAATAGTATCGATATAACCGGGACTATCGATATATCCGATATCGATATAACGAGACTTTACTGTATATATATATATATATATATATATATATATATATATATATATACAGTGAGACCTCAACTTACAAACACCTTATCTTACAAACTTTTCGTCTTAAGAACCTCTAATTTATGAAAATGAAACCTTATAATAAGCACTATTTTCATAATACACACCCACCACGGCTGGCAGAGTGATCTTCGGCGGAAGCACACGACCGAACAGCGCTCCAGCCGGCGCTACGTTGCACACCCCCTCTCATTGAATGCACACGTCGATCGCCTACTTGGAGCTTTTTGCTGATAATTTTACTATGATAGGACCGAAAAAAAACCCACAATGCAGCGTATTTCTTTCATTACAATACAATAGCACATTTATTACACATAGAATAAGGTATGTTGTGTGCAGTTTTAAGGCTTATTTAGTTAAAAACTAGATTTTATGAAAACCCGGGAACGGATTATTCCCATTTTAATGGTTTCCTATGGGATTTTTTTTTTTGAGATACACAATTTTCGCCTTACACACTCTGTCTGGGAACCAATTAAGTTCGTAAGTTGAGGTCTCACTGTATATATATATTTTTTCAATATATGTTCTTTATATTTAAAATTATATTTTTTTGTCCCATAACAATTCAATCAACAAATATATGAATTATAAGTGGAACATTAGATTTTTCACTCTTAATACAGTAAATACACGTGAATGAATATTTGTGTAATTTTCATGACAGAAACAAAATGTGACCATTTTTTTTTTTTTTTTTTTTTTTTTTTAAATACGGGCCTTTTTTAATGGGGTGCCAAATATTTGAAAGTTATTATATTCAAATTTGTGTTGTGTTAATGTGTTTTAAAAAAATTGGGACATTTTCGTCTGATATCATCTATCAGGTAGTCGATTAATATTAATCATTTCGCCCTGATCTTTAACTCCTAATTTGGCAGTCATGAGAACTAAAAGAACGAATGGTATATTGGATGCTGTGATTTCAGACTGTTCCTGAAAGCAACACCGAAATTTGTCAATAGTGGGTGCATATTAATTTCACAAATATCCAATTTATGCTTTTTCCAAGTTGGGAAATCTGGGGGAAAAAAAAATCAATGAGTAGATTGACAGTGTTTGAATATGGTTTATCATTTGTAAAAATATTTTTACTGGATACGTCCACTCCCCAATTCCAAATTTGCGATGGACGGCTGGTGCCGCTTCTGTGTGCACGATGAATCTCCCTTCTCGGTTCCATCTCGCCCTTCTCTTTTATCAAGTCAACAGCCATCTCCTCCCCCCCTCCCTCCACCAGTCTGCTCTTCTGCCCCCCCACCCACCTCTTTCCCCTCTCTCACTTCAATCTCAAGTGTTTTCAATTTTATTCTAGAGTGGAATTAACTACCCCCGATGTCAAATTGCCGACGAAATCGATAATAATATCTTTACAAAAGAGGATATTCCAGTCTCTCGCGTCGGCTTTTGAAAAATGGAAAATTTAGCCGAGATTGATTCATTAGTTGACACGTTATAGGACGGTATAAGTATTGATCGCGGCCTGTCATGTCCCATCTCGGCTAATCGAAGCTGAGGCGCTCTGTCGATGGGCGCATTTTTCATAATTCCGTCGCCGGGGAGAGCGAGAGGGGAGGAAGGGAGGGAGGCAGCAGCCGGCAGAGGGGCAGAAAAGGAGAGGACGGTGAGGATGGACGTAAGAGGAAAAGGAGGAGGTTTGGGGGCAAGGAGTGATGAGAAATAGAGTGGGGAAAAAGCGGCATGGGGAAGTGAAGAAAGTGCGAGTGAGGTGGGGTAGGCAAGGTATGTTAATGGCTATTGGCTAAACAGCTTTGGGGTGTTGATGCAAATTTCCCCAAATAAAGCTTTTCTGATTCTGATTGATAATAAATCCATTAAGCAATTTAAGTCAAACGGGGGAGATACGTTAGCTAGCTAGCTAATAGAAAACTAATAGATAGCTAGCTAGCTAGTTAGACAGCTAATAGATAGCAAATAGATAGCTTGCTAGGTAGCCAGAAATGGTGACCCTGTTCAACCGGGAATAACTCACATAGATCAAGTTAGCTAGCTAGCTAATAGAAAACTTATAGATGGCTAGCTAGCTAACAAGTTCGACAGCTAATAGATAGCCTATAGATAGGAAATAGGTAGCTATGTAGCCAGCAACGGTGACCACGTTCAATCGGGAATAACTCAAATAGATCAAGTTAGCTAGCTAATAGAAAACTAATAGATAGCTAGTTAGACGGCTAATAGATAGCAAATAAATAGAAAATAGCTTGCTAGGTAGCCAGCAACGGTGACCCTGTTCAACCGGGAATAACTCACATAGATCAAGTTAGCTAGCTAGCTAATAGAAAACTTATAGATGGCTAGCTAGCTAACTAGTTCGACAGCTAATAGATAGCCAATAGATAGGAAAATAGGTAGCTATGTAGCCAGCAACAGTGACCACGTTCAATCGGGAATAACTCAAATAGATCAAGTTAGCTAGCTAGCTAATAGAAAACTAATAGATAGCTAGTTAGACAGCTAATAGATAGCAAATAGATAGGAAATAGCTTGCTAGGTAGCCAGCAACGGTGACCCTGTTCAACCGGGAATAACTCACATAGATCAAGTTAGCTAGCTAGCTAATAGAAAACGTATATATAGCTATCTAGTTAAATAGTTCGACAGCTATTAGATAGGAAATAGATAGGTAGCTAGGTAGCCAGCAACTGTGACCACGTTCAATCAGGAATAAGTCAAATAGATCAAGTTAGCTAGCTAGCTAATAGAAAACTGATAGATAGATAGATAGATAGCTTGCTATGTCGCCAGCAACGGTGACCCTGTTCAACCAGGAATGACTCAAATAGATCAAGTTACCTAGCTAGCTAGCTAATAGAAAACATATAGCTAGCTAGACAGCTAATAGATAGCAAATAGATAGCTTTCTAGGTAGCCAGCAACGGTGACCCTGTTCAACCGGGAATGACTCAAATAGATCAAGTTACCTAGCTAGCTAGCTAATAGAAAACATATAGCTAGACAGCTAATAGATAGCAAATAGATAGCTTGCTAGGTAGCCAGCAACAGTGACCCTGTTCAACCGGGAATAACTCAAATAGACCAAGTTACCTAGCTAGCTAGCTAATAGAAAACATATAGCTAGACAGCTAATAGATAGCAAATAGATAGCTTGCTAGGTAGCCAGCAACAGTGACCCTGTTCAACCGGGAATAACTCAAATAGACCAAGTTACCTAGCTAGCTAGCTAATGGAAAACTTATAGATAGCTAGCTAACTAGTTTGACAACTAATAGATAGCAAATAGATAGGTACCTGTAATGTAAGTGGTACCTCTTAGGAACAACTGTGTGACTATGTACCAAGGAGACAGTGGTTGATGTGAGTACAGAGCTGGGGAGCTACAATGATTATATCTGTTTGTCGCTGGAAAAGGTGGTGAGCAGGGTGCGGAGGGTCCAGTCGGATTTTCAGCAAAGTGGTCGCTTGAAATGAAAGAGAAGAAACAGTGACATCAATTCTGAAAGCGATTGAGCGAGAACGTGTTGAAAAGTGGAGATGAGGAGGCAATGGGGGGAGGGGGCGGAGACGAGGGGGGCGCTTGTAATAAATAGAAATTGAAAGGCTTGGAGTTGTGAGGCGGAAAAAGAAAAGGTAAAGAGGCGGGAGAGAGAAGCCGCCACGACAATGATTGGAGAAACTTTTGATAGTTAGTAGCGATCCGTTTGGAAAAGTTGCCACGGGCGCCGGCCGCTTAAGTCCAACATAAAGCCCCCTCCTCCTCTTGGGAGTCTCATCACGACCGCGTGAAAATCCCGAGCGCACGTCCATCAACAAAAGCCGCTGTCCAACCGTATGGTGTATTCTTATCTTGTGTGTTTTTGCTCTAAAGTCCAATTTGGAGTCATCATTTCTTCCAAAAGGATCAGCTTTTAAAATACAACGTTCGCATCTTAACGGATCTAACACAAAATGTAGCAATATTAAAATGGCCGCAATGGTACTCCTGCCCCCCTACTGGAATTGCGATATGGATACGTGTTTCTATTCGCTAGCTAATAGCTATATATTCGCTCGCTATTAGCTATCTATTCGCTAGCTATTAGCTATCTATTCGCTAGCTAATAGCTACAATAATAATACATTTCATTTATGAGCGCCTTTCAAAACTCTCAAGGTCACTTTACAGTCACGGTCCATTTTTTTTCTGCGGGTGAGCAGCGGCAGCCACATGCGCCAGCGTTCACTCAACCCGGAATAACTCAAATATATGACTTTACATATAAGGCGCACCTGTGTATAAGGCAAAGGGTCATCTTTTGAAGAAAATCAAGGCTTTTCGGCGTGCCTTATACACTGGAACATACGTTAGTTTTAATTTGTCAGTTAAGTAACATATTTTCCAGTGTATAAGGTGCACCGGAGTATAAGACGCAACCCCAAAGAATGATGTACAGTAAAGTCTCGTGATATCGATATCGGATATATCGATAGTCCCGGTTATATCGATACTATTCAATGCACGCACAGAGAAAATTACATGCAAACAGGGTCGGATATATCGATAGTCCCGGTTATATCGATATTTTTTCGGACTCCCTTGAATATCGATATAACGAGACTTTACTGTATTTTCAAACTTTTTTCATATGTAAGGCGCACCAGTATATAAGGTGCAGGGTCATTTCTTGAAGAAAATCATGGCTTTTGGGTATGCCTTATACAGTGAGACCTCAACTTACGAACTTAATTGGTTCCCAGACAGAGTGTGTAAGGCGAAAAGTGTGTATCTAAAAAAAAATTCCCATAGGAAACCATTAAAATGGGCATAATCTGTTCCCGGGTTTCCATAAAATATACTTTTCAAGTAAATAAGCCTTAAAACTACATACAACATACCTTATTCTATGTATAATAAATGTGCTATTGTATTGTAATGAAAGAAATACACTGCATTGTATCATAGTCACTTTATTTACGTCATTTATGGCTTGACGGAATGGCGTTGGAGGTCGAAGGTCAAAGGGAATTGCTGTTTGGAAAGAGAGGCGCATTACATGAGGACTGTAATTAAAGAAATAAACTGTGCTGTAAAATAACGTTTTATTTACCTTTTTGATGGTCGTTGATGGCTTATGGAAGGAGAGTCACCTTCCATAAGGACTGTTGGTAACTTAACCTTTGGTGCTGTTCGGTCGTGTGCTTCCGCCGAAGATCACTCCACCAGCCGTGGTGGGTGTGTGTTATGAAAATAGTCCTTATTATAAGGTTTAATTTTAATAAATTTGACGTTTGTAAGACGAAAAGTTTGTAAGATAAGGTGTTTGTAAGTTGAGGTCTCACTGTATACCGGAAAATATGTTAATTTTAATTTGTCAGTTATGCAATGTATTTTCCAGTGTGTAAGGCGCACCGGAGTATAAGGCACACCCCCAATGAATGGCTTATTTTCAAACCTTTTCCACATATAAGGTGCACCGACTTATGAGCTGCAGGGTTATCTTTTGAAGAAATTTAAGGCTTTTGGGTGCACCTTATACACTGAAAAATACATTCATTTTAATTTGTCAGTTATGTAACGTATTTTCCAGTGTATAAGGCGTGCATTTTTAAATATTTTCCATATGTAAGGCGCACCAAAGTATCAGGTGCACCATCAATGAATGAAAAAAGGTTTTCCACATATTATCTATATCACAGGTGTCAAAGTCAAGGCCCACGGGCCAAATCCGGCCCGCCGCATCATTTTTTTTCGGCCAGCGAAAGCAAATCAAACTTGTTAAATTCCATGACGATTGCTAAAATCTGAGCGAAAATTTCATATTTTTGGATGTCAACCACAATAAAAGTCATTATTCTTGACTTCAGATTTGAAAACGAGTTATTCATTAATTTGCTGTGTGCTCTATATGTAATATTTGAATGGATTTAAACATTCTAATGGGTTCCCCAAATTCATAATTCATAATGGCCCTCGAGAGGAAACCATAACTACAATGTGGCCCGCGGCAAAAAATGACTTTGACACCCCTGATCTATATAAATATATAAAGGTTTTCCAAATATAAGGGACACTACATTATATGGCGTAAAGTACAGTCCAGGCGCAGGTCACCTTTTCAAGAAAATCAAGGATTTTGGGGGTACTTTATACACCGGAAAATACGCTAATCATACAGCTGTTTCGTGAAATCTTACATTTACTTTGATCTGGTGTGTGTGTGTGTGAGGAAGCACAAAAAAAAAAAATGATGTGAGGGGGGGGATCAGTGGGGGTGGGGTCACCCCTCTAAATTGGCTTTTGAGGTATACACAAAATCAACAAGAGACTCTAAATGAGAGCAGATTGGTTTGATGGACTTGGATTAGAAGGAAAGGAAAGTGTATATGGGGAGGGTGGGGCGGGTGAAAAATAACAGGGGAGGGTATTTGGGGGTCGGTTAAGGGGGGGAGGTGCTGTTACGCCGGTACTTGGCAGTCTCCGGGTATCTCAGGTTCTCTCCGGCCGAGGGAGAAGCGGTCGATATTTAATTGTTATTGCTAGCGTGGAACGCGCGGAAGCGGGTCGCTGTACCAAATTTTCTCATTTATTTGCTATTCTTGTTTCCTCACCCTTTTGCCTCACCCGTGCAAGAGAGAGGGGGGGGAGGGTTGTTGATATCGGAGCGTGGTGGGGTAGGGGGGTGTCATTGGTTCTGCGTCCTACTCTTCCAAGTTTCTGTCCTGCAGACAAATCTGATGAAGTCTCCTATCCTGACGACCCCCGACCCCCACCCAGCAACATGTCTAAAATGAAAAATCTGTCACTTTCATCAAACGTCGCTTGGAATATTGTCTACACTCCATTCCCGGGGATCGAATCTTATTTAGGGGAGGGGGATGCGGGAGAGGGTGTGTGTGTGTGTGGGGGGGGGGGGGACACACAACCGCGGCCTGTACAGGATTTGCCATCTGTTTTCAAATTTCATTCCTCCATGAACTTTATTTTCTCCCCACTTCGGACAAAATTATAACCCCATCGATCGGGGCTGCAGACACGCAGAGCCGCCCACCCCCACAACTCCCCCACCCTCCCTTTCTTCCCCTCTTCTACACACCCTCTCTCTCGCACCACATGCTTCTTAAAGGCTTTGCTTATGTAATCCAAAGCATTTTGCTCACTGGCGTCGGACTCTAAAGTCAACTTTTTACCCCCTGCCATCCTGCCCACCCCCTCCCCACTGACGCACGCATGCGCAGCACTCGTTTAGAAAGAAAAAAATCTGAGTTTTGTGTACATGTGTTTCCTGAATTGGATTCATCACAACAACGGCGAGGAGGCACCTGTCGTTGCGGGTGAGTCCTTTTCACCTGTTACGAGTGATCGATCGGGGTGATTATTGGCTAATCGCCATTTTGATTTTGACTCTTGTCGTTGTTTAAAATGTCAGCATGGAAGAAAAAAAAAAGTCATATGCAAAATGCAGCGAATGTGTTGATTTTCCCGACGTTGTGGTAGTTACCTGAACGCATCATTGTACTTATAGTTGTTTATGAATTCAGTTTAATTAACTCATTGACTGCAATCTCAAATTTATTTGGGAATTGAAAAGTATCACGAAAAGCCGATAAAGCGCTGGTCAGACCTCTGGTAATGTTTTTCCCTTCCACGAGGGGGCAGCATTTACGCTTTGTTGCAGCTTCAGCTATTGTTAAAGCACTATATAAATATGTATGCATTGTATTCTATTTTGGACAATCGCCCCCATTTCAAGTTCAGATAACTCCAGACCCAGATAATCTAGGAATTAAGAAGAGAGTCTAAGGCAGGGGTGTCAAAGTCATTTTTTGCCGCGGGCCACATTGTAGTTATGGTTTCCTCTCGAGGGCCGTTATGAATTTGGGGAACCCATTAGAATGTTTAAATCCCTTCAAATATTACATATAGAGCACACTGCAAATTAATGAATAACTCGTTTTCAAATCTGAAGTTAAGAATAATGACTTTTATTGTGGTTGACATCCAAAAATATGAAATTTTGGCTCATATGTTAGCAATCATCATGGAATTTAACAAGTTTGATTTGCTTTCGCGGGCCGAAAAAAATAATGTGGCGGGCCGGATTTGGCCCGCGGGCCTTGACTTTGACACCCAGTGTCTAAGGCTAGCGTCGTCCTAAAACTCAATATTCTGCAAGTCCTGCAATTTGAATGAAAATTATTTTAAAAAAATGGCACTGGAGTGGACACATTTTTGTACATCGTCTGGCAGTGAATGAGTTAAAATTGTAATTTAAATAAGTTCTTTTTATTTTTATGTTGTTTTATTTCCTTTATTTTCACCATTACTCTATTCTATGTTACGACAAACTATTTCCACCCTATAACTAACAACATAACATTTTAACTCATTCACTGACAGACATCTGCAAAAATGTATTCACTCCAATGCCAGGGTTTTTGTCATTGTCACTCGAATTCCAGGAAACACAGAATATTGACTTTTAGGAGACTATATAAACATTCAAGTCAGCGTTAGAAACCTTAGACTTTCTTCTTTTATCATAAAAATAACATTAATTCCTTGGTGATATGGGTCTGTAGTTATATGAGCTTGAAATGAGGGCAGCTGTCCAAAATTCAATGCAATACAGGTAACATCCGACTTACGACCGTGTTCCGTTCAAACGGTCGTAAGTCAAAATGGTCGTAAGTCGAAATCCATTCAAAATGTTGAATAGATACTTGGAGGCTAAATGTCTCTTAAAATGTTAAAAATAGGGTCTGGAGGTCGTGGTCGTAAATACGGTTGGTCGTAAGTTGAGCCGGTCGTAAGTCGGATGTTACCTGTACTTACAAATTGGTTTATATAGCGCTTTAACAACAGCTGAACCTGTAACAAAGCGCTGACATGGAAAAATCGGAAATGCTGCCCCCTTGTGGAAACAAAAAATATTAGCCAGAGGCCATGGCCAGCGCTTTATCGGCACCCAAGCATGAAAAAAAAAAACAACAAAAGCCCCATTCCACTTTTAAATTCCAGTCGTATTTCATACCAGAAAGCAAAAACGTACACATATGATTGCCATTTTAGTCATAGGTCGGAAAATCCACACGACTTTTCAATTGATCCGATGTTTCCTGTGAGTTTTACTCACTCGAAGCTCTGACGATCAATACAGTTGTCAAACCCTCCGTGGCAGAACTTCTGCCATCGACATAAATGTTATGTTCATCAATGGACTCTGTTTTTTTTTTTTCCTGACCCTTCTTGGTATAAATGAAGACCCCATTCCTCATTGATTAGGTATTAGCCGCAACACTTCCGATGTCCGCTAAACGATCGTAGAGTGTGAAGGCCAATATTTATAAAGGCCTTAACAAGTTCATTAAAGCCGTTATTTAAAATTGAACTTGATGCGCCCGATTTGGTACAGTCGACCGCCGCTATCATTTCTCACGTGCTTTTACAAGCCACGTTGACTTTTACGGGCGCCGCGGGATCGTCGCAGAAGCATTTAGCGGGCTAACGTCGCTTTCATCGAAGGTCGGGTGCAAACGTAATCTGCTCGGGAGGGTTTGCAGTCACCTGAGGATTTTTAACTCATTGACTGCCAGACGATGTGCAAAAAAAAGGTGACCGCTCCACTGCCAGGGTTTTTGTCATTCATCATACGGACCAAACGGGCACGTATGATGTCGTGATGTCGATAAATAGATTAGCTAGCGAGATAGCGTGTGATTTTCTCATCCCGTCCATATTCAATGACGTTATTTTTTAAATTGTTTTTATTTTAATTCATTTCAACGAGGGAAGATCATGTTAGCGTTTTGCATGACCAACGTGAAAATTAATTTATGATGTTGCGTTAAATGTTGTTTCTACATGCTGGCGTTCGTGGTTTCTCTCGTGTGTACAATGTCGAGTGATACGCAGAGTCACGATTGCAAGAGTGCATTATAAAAAGAATAAATGACGTTTTTATTTAACGCATAAGGTTATTTTTTTACTTCACTACAGTACAAAAGCATGCTAGATACGCAATCCATGAACCCAATGAGAAATTTACATGCCATATCAAAGATCCCCCATTTATTGCCCCCGCTTCATGCAGTACGTCACAGGATCGGACATATCGATAGTACGGTTATATCGACATTTTTTATGACTCCCAAGAATATCGCTATACAGTGAGACCTCAACTTACAAAACACCTTATCTTACAAACTTTTCGTCTTACAAATGTCAAATTTATGACAAACCTTACAATAAGCACTATTTTCATAATACACACCCACCACGGCTTCTTCGGCGGAAGCACACGACCGAACAGCACCAGAGGTGAAGTTACCAACAGTCCTTATGGAAGGTGACTCACCTTCCATAAGCCATCAACGACCATCAAAAAGGTAAATAAAACTTTATTTTACAGCACAGTTTATTTCTTTAATTACAGTCCTTATGTAATGCGCCTCTCTTTCCAAACAGCAATTCCCTTTGACCTTCGACCAAGCCATAAATAACCATCACAAATGTAAAGTGACTTTATGATACAATGCAGTGTATTTCTTTCATTACAATACAATAGCACATTTATTATACATAGAATAGATTGGATTGGATTGGATTGGATTTGCCTTTATTAGTCTCGCAGTGGAGAAATTTACATTTCACAGCAGCAAACTTATGAAAGAAATGAAAGTAGAAAAAGCAAATAAGGTTTGTTGTGTGTAGTTTTAAGGCTTATTTAGTTGAAAAGTATATCTTATGGAAACCCGGGAACAGATTATTCCCATTTTAATGGTTTCCTATGGGATTGTTTTTTTTGAGATACACACTTTTCGCCTTACACACTCTGTCTGGGAACCAATTAAGTTCGTAAATTGAGGTCTCACTGTAACGAGACTTTACTGTAGTTTTAACGTAGACAACAGTCCATAGTGTGCTGCTAGCTAAAACGAAGTCTCGCGTGAGCGTCAGGTAAACGCAGATTACTATTTTTTTACACAGGTAAAAAAAAAGAAAAAAAAACATCTTTGAATACAGATCCACTCTTTTATCCACTTTTAAGTTGTTGAATATGCTAATATCATTTTAAGATCCACACCTCCAGGTTTTGCCGGCAGATTGTTTGCTTAGCTCCTCCCACCGAGACCACTCAAAAGCGCATTCGACGGGCGAGGGGGGGAAGAAACTAGCCCGGCGGCCGCGCAGCTTAACTTTCTCCTTCTGATCCATTCTCCTTTTGAAGTGGTTTCATAACGGGGCCATTTTCTCGTTAGCGTTTGCCTTTAATTGTGGGTAATTAAGCGTGCCGCGGCAGTTTTGCGAGCGAGGTGGGCGTGGCGCGGGGGTTGCTTTGGAAATTAGCTGTAGTTCAGCTGTGAAATATGAGGTTAAGTGTACGAGTGGGGAGGGGGTGGAGAAGACGCAGTTGGGGGGTCAATGACTCCAAAACTAGCTTCGATATCATGTATGGAGAAAGTGCTGGGACTTTGTGCAAAAAAAAAAAAAATGTTTGCTATAAATACGATCAATATTTTTTTTTCACCATTTAAATTTGGCTGGATTGATCAGAGCATAGCTGGCAGTCAAAATGTGAAGAATTTACTTTTACTTTACACACACTTCATTGGAAATTAACAACTGAAAGTTCTGATCTTTAGTTTATTAACTCATTCACTGCCATTCACCAATTTATTCGGTTCCACTGGCTCCCGGTCAAATATATGGAAACGACTTTAAAATTCTTCTGTATACATTTAAAGGACAACCGTACGTCACTTTTTTGTTTCTTGACTGACATCAGAAAAACGTTTTATAGCATCTAAAATACCCAAAACACGCAGTATGATATTTTTATTCAAATGCAAAACACCAATAAAAATGACTTAAAGTGTCTAAAAAGTACTTCAATTTGAAACCGGAAGTGGCCAGTTTCAGAAGGTCCCGCCCCCTTGTTCGTGGTGTCACGGCAAGACGTCTTGCATTGCTAGTGAATCAAAACAATGGCTTCAGATTCGGAGAATATGCTTTCTTGTTCCACATCCATTTATGAATCTGATTCAAATAGTTCTGAAGAGGAAAGCATACACGTTTGCCATCGATTAAATAATTTATTTTTGCCATTTTGAGGCAACATTGGGGGAAAATCTCTCACCCAAAAAAAGAGGCACAAATTGGCGACCTCCTGTGGCCACCTCCGTTTCCACAGGCTGATAAATTCCTTATATGGAGCTTGGACACCCTCTTCTAGCGGCTATTGGGTGCAACACAAGGTTTTCAGACCAAACAAGTACAGCAAAATACATTGACGTGATGGAAGGACCGATACAATGCGTCTTTTTTACGGTAAAGGGCGGTCCTTTAGTGACGTCACGTACGGACTCGTAACCAACTCAAAAACAAGACTTCCTGAATATTCAGCGCGAGTCTTAAAACGTAAAATATAGCTATATGCGGTGGAAGTGGTAGAAGTCATTTGAAGCCATTTTACAAATTATGGACACAACTTGTCCGCAGACGTCGGTTGTCCTTTAAGAGCTTTGAAAGGCGCTTAAAATGTAATGTATTATTATTATCATTAATAATAATATTGAAAATATGAGGTAGAACGCCATTCCCAAATTTGTTCGGGTTTTGTTTTTTCTAATTTAGTTTAGTTTTTGTTTGGCTATTTTTGAAGAATTGGACCTCAAAAGTCAAGCCTGTATCTCTGCTCTCAAATGCTGTCGGCGTGTCTGTTGAATGTATGAAAGTAGTGCTTAACTCATCCGAATTTATTGGGGATTTGAAAATATGATGTAAAGCGTCATTCCCAAATTTTTTGTTCAAGTTGTGTTTTTTCATGCTCGGGTGCCGATAAAGCGCTGGCCATGGCTCAACAGAAGGCGAAAGACAAAATATCCGACTTTGCCTGATAAAAAGTTTGCAAATAGCTTCAAGCTAACAATCGATGCAAAACGCCGCTGAGGTGCTAATCGCTAGCACTGAAGTCACAGAGTAATGAACGCAAAGCGGGCAGCACTTTATGGAGACAAACAATGCAACAATAGTCACCTGATATATTGCATATATTCTTTATCCTCTGCAGTAAATAAATGAGCAATTTTCAAGTGCATATTTTTTTTTCCAATTGGAAACCTCCCCACCGCCCTCTGAGGGTTCGCTGTCCGACCGCAAACCTCGTTCCCCATGTCACCCAGCAATTAGACTGCTCCATCCGAGCATCCCCAGTCCAATCTGACATTTCGGTGCGGGCAACAAAGCAAATAAACACTCGTTTGTATTACGTACGTCCGCCGTACGCCAACCAAAAGGTGCACAGGGTGCGCTGGCGGATATTAGGAAGTGTAAGAAGTGCGACTGCTGCTACAGTGATAACAATTAGATTTGATTTCATTTGAGAATGCCTCCGCAGCTGCGCCCTAACCCCCCCTCGCTTGCTCTCCCCCTAGATTAAAGTGGGTGTGTTAATTCGGTGGTGTAGCGATCGAAGGGCTCTGGCAACAATGGGAAATGGGCTATTGATCAGAACAGCTCAGATTAAGACTAGGCACTGGAGCTCTTTCTTGCTTTCTTTCCTTTGCCTTTTCTCTCCATGTCTTCCTCCTGTCTTCCTGTCTGTCCTGCTTGTGTCATCTCCCCCTAACCCCCCTGAGATCCTCCTACCCCCCTTTCCTTGCCTCTCCCACAAAGAAGAAAGCCAGTGTTTGCATGGACTCAAGGAGTCTATGAAGATTTCCTTGTCTGTTTGTCCTGCATGTCCTTCTGTGCTCGCTCTCATTTCCTCTCAAACGGTGGGAAACAAAGGCCGGTGAGCTCCAAGTCCAACACCGGTTTTCCCTAAAACCCTTTAAACGTTACTGCCCCTGATCCAGCAGAGGGCGCCGATCTATACAATACAGTAAATATAGCGCTTGAACAACAGCTGAACCTGTAACAAAGCACTTAACATGGGCTAATATCATATAAAGGAACTAAAGCAGTCACAAAGATAGTAAAAAGCACCAGGGAGTCAAACTAAGATCAAGTCTGAATCGTACGAGTCAAATGCCAAAGAGTACAAGTGAGTTTTGAGGCAGGTTTTAAAGACGATATCCTGTGGTTGCGTGATGTAAAGTCCAAATGTTTATGTGTAAATAATAGCTAGATTTTTATACTTGTTGGTGATTCATCGTGCAAGTTAAATCACATTAAAGAATTAACCATCAGTACAAACAACCGTAGTCCTCTGTTTTGAATGGAAGCACAGGCGTTCCACAAGGGTCAACGTTAGGGCCCCTTTTGTTTTCATTGTAATTGCTTCCCCTTGGCTTCTATGGAAGTAATAATCCACGTGCAGGTGCTTTGTAAGTAGCAATGGATGTGTCGTTTATTTTTAATGGCTTCTTATAAACCAATCAAACAGGGGGGCGGGAAGGTAAAACAGGATTTTAAAATATGACATAGATCCCCATTCCCAAATTTGTTCGGGTTTTGTGGGGTTTTTTTTTTCCATGCTTGGGTGCCGATAAAGCGCTGTCCAGACCTCTGTCAATTCATTTTCTCTTCCACAAGGGGGCAGCATTTCCCTTCTTTCCATGTAAGCGCTTTGTTGCAGTTTCAGCTGTTGTTCAAGCGCTATATAAACCAATATGTTTGTATTTCATTGTATTTTGGACAGCTGCCCTCATTTCAAGCTCATATAACACCAGACCCATATAATTTAGGAATTAACTCTTTCTTTCTGATGAATGAAGACAGTCCAAGGTTTCTAACGCTGGACTGAATGTTTATGTAGTCCGAAAACTCAATAATCTGTGATTCCTGCAATTCAAGTGACAATGACAAAAACCCTGGCACTTGAGTGTACACATTTTTGCACATCGTCTGGCAGTGAATGAATTTTCCATGTTAGCGCTTTAGCTATTAGCTATACAGAGTTTTGAAAGGCGCTTATTAATGAACTGTATTATTATTGTTGTTATCATCTGACTGTAAAGTGACCTTGAGAGTTTTGAAAGGCGCTTAGAAATTAAATGTATTATTATTATTATAATTACAGTAAAGTCTCGTTATATCGATATCGGATATATCGATAGTCCCGGTTATATCGATACTATTTCTATGCACGCACGGAGAAAATTACATGCAAACAGGGTCGGATTATCGATAGTCCCTGTTAATCGATATTTTTTCGGACTCCCTTGAATATCGATATAACGAGACTTTACTGTATTATTATTATTATTATTATAATTATTATTATTATTATTATTATAACTAACTCCAACGAAAGACTCAACCAGACGGCCTTTAGCACCTCTCAGTGCTCCGAGTCGACACGCATTCAGGTGAAATCTCAAAAACCCATCCGTCACCGAGCGCCCCAATAAAAACACCCACCCGTCAAAAAGCGTGCCGGCGTGCCAAAATTAGCTGTCATGATCGCCCCCCCCCCCCTCCTGGACATGAGACATTGAATTTGCATCGAATGGGACATAAAATGCCGGCAAATGTGAGTAGACAGCAAATCCATACGGTGAAAAGTGAGCTGGCGATCCTCGCCTCTACTTATATTAATTAACTCAGTCAATGGGGATGCGATAGGTCAGTTATTCATCCTCTAGCCGAGACGAGACACTCTGTCAAATCGTCCTCGAAGGTGTCCGGCGCGGTCAAACGTTAGCTGCAGTTGCAGTGTTTAGAGGTTACCGGCGTGTTTCACTGTGTCGGCGATGGCTTTTTTTTTTTTTTTGCTCTTTGCCGATGATAAAGATGACATCGCACAATGGTGGTCACATCAATATTACCCCTCGACCTCCCCCTCCCCCCCTCGGTGACTATCGGCCATGCTTTTATCTGCGCGGTGTGTAACGCTCGTTCGATAGACACACATTTACGTGTTGTAAGGTCTTGATATGTTCTGGTAATGCTTCAAAAATTTTAACGGGAGTCCTTTTACAGTGAGACCTCAACTTACAAACACCTCAAATTACAAACTTTTTGTCTTACAAACGTCAAATTTATGAAAATTAAACCTTATAATAAGCACTATTTTCATAATACACACCCTCCACGCACGGCTG
Organism: Hippocampus bargibanti; assembly: GCF_051943395.1. Lineage (NCBI taxonomy): Eukaryota > Metazoa > Chordata > Actinopteri > Syngnathiformes > Syngnathidae > Hippocampus > Hippocampus bargibanti. Next base: position 27,688,615 of record NC_142739.1, on the reverse strand, counting down.
GCGGAGTGATCTTCGGCGGAAGCACACGACCGAACAGCACCAGAGGTTAAGTTATCAACAGTCCTTATGGAAGGTGACTCTTCTTCCATAAGCATCAACGATCATCAAAAATGTAAATAAAACTTTATTTTACAACACAGTTTATTTCTTTAATTACAGTCGTCATGTAATGCGACTCTCTTTCCAAACAGCGATTCCCTTTGACCTTTGACCTCCAACGGCATTCCATCAAGCCATAAATGACCATCACAAATGTAAATAAAGTGACTTTATGATACAATTCAGTGTATTTCTTTCATTACAATACAATAGCACATTTATTATACATAGAATAAGGTATGTTGTGTGTAGTTTTAAGGCTTATTTAGTTGAAAAGTATATTTTATGGAAACCCGGGAACGGATTATTCCCATTTTAATGGTTTCCTATGGGAATTTTTTTTTTTAGATACACACTTTTCGCCTTACACACTCTGTCTAGGAACCAATTAGGTTCGTAAGTTGAGGTCTCACTGTACTTACTTAGCCATTTTTTGGTTGACTATTTTATGCTGCTCAAATTTGGTAGCAATCGGACTATATTTAAGGACTGGTTCAACCTAAAATGTGTCTGTAGTTTTGCTTTTCAACTCAAGTTTCAAACTCTTTTCCCTGCGAATCAGGTTCATTTTGTCATTTTAGTTGTTAACCATCGATGAAAAGGTTTCTTCTGTGAACTAAAGTCTTGCTGGTAGTTTCGGCCCTATATATATATCCCTACTGTCCAAACGGACCCTGCTATGATTTGTCCCTGCTCTCAGGTTGGGGCGGGAGCAGAGGACTACTCCCTGCGGCTCCACTGATTACTTCTCTTGTCCTGACGGATTAATCAGTGAAGCCGCAGGGAGTAGTCCTCTGCACCCCCCCAACCTGAGAGCAGGGACCAATCATAGCATTGTCCGGCAGCGCCACGTCTGGAGAGTAGCGATATATAAATAGGGCCGAAACTACCAGCAAGACTTTAGTTCACTGACGAAGCATCTTGGATAAGAAGCGAAACGTCCGACACCTTCAAAGAAGTACAGATGATGGCTGAAGAAACCTTTTCAGCGATGGACCACTCCTGTATGACTGAGAGCTTACACAGACGTTAACATTTTTCCATGTTAGCGTTTTGTTACAGCTTCAGCTTCACTTAAAGCACTATAGGAATCCATATGTTTGTATTGTATTTTGTACATCCACCACTATTTCACCCTCAAATAACTCCAGACCCATATAATTTAGGATTTAACTCTTACGTTCTGATGGAAGAAGAGATTCTAAGGTTTCTTACGCTGACTTGACTGTTTATGTAGTCCTAAAACTCAATATTCTGTGGGTCCTGCAATTTCAGTGAAAATGACAAAAACCCTGGCACTGGAGTGGACACATTTTGGCGCATCGTCTGGCTGTGAATAAATTAATATATTTACAGTAAAGTCTCGTTATATCGATATCGGATATATCGATAGTCCCGGTTATATCGATACTATTTCTATTCACGCACGGAGAAAATTACATGCAAACAGGGTCGGATATATCGATAGTCCCGGTTATATCAATATTTTTTCAGACTCCCTTGAGTATCGATATAACGAGACTTTACTGTACTTAAATTTTGAATTCTTAATTAATTTATTTGTGTGTAATGCTCTTCGCCATATTTTCTGTAGCATAAAGCAATTTAGCCTGTAAGGCACACCTTCAAAGAATGGCCTATTTTAAAAACTGTTTTCCCATATCGGGCGCACCGCATGATATGTGTTCACTATAACGTCAACACAGGAAGAGAAACGGGCAGACTTGTTTTATTTCTACCATTTTTTTTGTTCCCATGGGTCACTCACTAACCCAAAGGACATGTATTTATTTGTTATTTATGTATTTATTTAAAACTTGAGTCCATTTTACGGCCATTTTGCCGTGTCCCCCTTTGATTGGCTTGTCATGGAGGACTCCAGCTCTAGCCCCCTCCGGCAGATTTACTCAATTGATTATGATGCGGACGATCGGCGATCAATTAAACAATTAAAGTGCGTTAAAGGGGCAGGGTCGATGGCGGCGCTTTGTCCTCGCCGCTGTGATCTGGTTGGACGCGTTGGGAACTGAGAGGGGTGCAGGGTCTGTGTGTGTGTGTGTGTGTGTGTGTGTGTGTGTGTGTGTGTGTGTGTGTGTGTGTGTGTGTGTGTGTGTGTGTGTGTGTGTGTGTGTGTGTGTGTGTGTGTGTGTGTGTGTGTGTGTGTGTGTGTGTGTGTGTGTGTGTGTGTGTGTGAAAGCTAAAAGCCTGCAGCCGCTAAGGGGCTCGACCTCTTGTTAGCCACATTTAAGGATTTCTCAGGTTCTCTCTCTCTCTCTCTCTCTCTCTCTCTCTCTCTCTCTCTCTCTCTCTCTCTCTCTCTCTCTCTCTCTCTCTCTCTCTCTCTCTCTCTCTCTCTCTCACATATACTTGTTTGACCACAAAAAAGCTAACTGGCAGCTCTCCAAACAAGCAATCCCACGTTCCCCAGCTAACCTATTTTTTTGTTTTATTTCTGTGTCAGAACTCCCCCAATAAGTCATTTCAGCATTTTTATGATGTTTAATAAAAAAAAAACACAACCAGGGTTTGAAATGGAGGGCTTAAAAAATACCAGACAGTTTTGGACTCAAGAGACGTTAATGTCATCGTGATAGCAGTGTGAACCAATTTTAATCTCGCGACGCCGCGAAACAAAAATGTCACCAAAAGTGCCTCCAAAAATCCTCGGTGGTCTGTTGGGATGCCAGATTTTTGTATATAAAAAAAAAAAAAATGGAGGGGAAGGGGGGGTGTGCAACGTGCAGATCGAAATAATCAGTCAGCAGTTCCTTAATAAGATTAGTTAAGTTTATGAAACAAGTTATCCAAATGGGAAAATGTACATGATACAAATGGGAAAATGTACATGATACAAATGGGAAAATGTACATGATACACTGAATTAAAATGTACATGATACACTGAATTAATCATTTTTTATTAATAGCTATCTATTTGCTATCAATTAGCTATCTAGCTAGCTAGCTATTAGTTGTCTATTAGCTAGCGAGCTAACTTTCTATCTATTTGAGTTATTCCGGGTTGAGTGAATGCTGGCTCGTGTTGCTATCTATTAGCTATCTAGCTAGCCGGCTAGCTATTTGCGATCTATTAGCTAACTAGCTGGCTAGCGATTAGTTATCTATTGGGTCGCTTTAAAATGAATTTGTATGTGTCGCTGCAAACTCCAGCATGGTTATCACATACAGTAGGTTAATGGAGAGCAACTTCCGCTGCTACTTCAGTTTTCCAACCGGAAGCCATTTTGTTTTATTATGAAAATCCCAACTTCCTGCTGGTTCCTTTTTGACACTTTTGTAATATCACCATCATTTTTTTCCCTGCTTCAAAATGAATTTGTATGTGTTTCTGCAAACTTCAGCATGTTTATCATATACAGTAGAGTAATGGAGCGCAACGTCTGCTACTAATGCAGTTTTCCTACCGGAAGCCATTTTGTTTTATTTTGAAAATCCAAACTTCCTGCTGGTTCCTTTTTGACACTTTTGTAATATCACCATCTTTGTTTTTTTTCCCCCGCTTCAAAATGAATTTGTATGTGTTGCTGCAAACTTCAGCATGTTTATCATATACAGTAGAGTAATGGAGCGCAGCTTCCGCTACTACTTCAGTTTTCCAACCGGAAGCCATTTTGTTTTATTATGAAAATCCCAACTTCCTGCTGGTTCCTTTATGAGACTTTTGTAATATCACCATCTTGTTTTTTCCCTGCTTCAAAATGAATTTGTATGTGTCGCTGCAAACTTCAGCATGGTTATCACATACAGTAGGTTAATGGAGAGCAACTTCCGCTACAACTTCAATTTTCCAACCGGAAGCCATTTTGTTTTATTATGAAAATCCCAACTTCCTGCTGGTTCCGTTTTGACACTTTTGTAATATCACCATCATTTTTTTCCCTGCTTCAAAATGAATTTGTTTGTGGCAGTATTTATTTTAAGAGACAATAAGTTCAAATCGACCGTCAAAATTGCCTCATCGAAGCTCAAACCCAGACTTAAACCCAATAGGAAATGAGTGAGTTTGCTTTCCAGGGAGCCACAGAGAGCTTCACCTCTAACCAATCTACTTATTTTAAGCCTTGAACGAAACACTTTAAATTCCCTTGGGGGCATTTTTAGGGGTGCGCTACTGGTAGAAACACGCACACACACACACACACACACACACACACTGGCCTCATATATGAGACACGGGAGCGGAAACGGGTCGAATCCTACTTCAAATTCTCCTTCCTCTCGGCTTGTCGACCGGGGAAAACAAACCGACCCGAGGCACTGCGGATGGGGATTTACTAATTAACTACTTACACACGCGCGAGAGAGAGAGAGAGAGAGAGAGAGAGAGAGAGAGAGAGAGAGAGAGAGAGAGAGAGAGAGAGAGAGAGAGAGAGAGAGAGAGAGAGAGAGAGAGAGAGAGAGAGAGAGAGAGAGAGAGTTCCTCCCTCCTCCCTCCTCCTCCTCCCCCTCGCGTCTATCCAACCCCCCCCCCCCCTACTCCCCCTACTCCCCCTCCTCCTTGGCTCCATCTCCTCGGTGGGTTCAGGTTGCTAGTCGAGTGTTACCTCTCGGCGCGCGCGTTTGGATGGACTGACAGCTTTACTCAATTTGCTTCGACAAGAAACATCAAAACAGGAACCAAGAATTAAAATAAATTAAAAAAAACACAGTAGGCCAAAACAGCAGGTGAGTTTGACCTTTGACCTACTCCCGTGCTGAATCCGATTTTGTACTGTTTAATGCGCTTTAGGAAAAGTTAAGTAACCCCAAATGAGCTTTCGCGCGAGTTTTTGGATATGCGGTGGTGTCATCGGTGGTGTTTTATTTTGAGTATTTAGTGCGTGTGCGCGTGTGTGTGTTTTTTTTTTTTACGATGGGGAAAACTATAGTTCGTGCGTAATTTACGCACGGCTTCTTCTCGCTTTTATTTTGGTTCGACGTGTGTTTTCACGGACTGTATTCCGATTTGCATCCGAATATCGAGTTAGGGAAGTGTTGTGTGGTGTGCACGTGTACGTGGTGGGGGTGGTGGGAGTGGGGGGGGGTGTCACTTTGGGTATGTGGTGGGTTCAGAGTGCGTTGGTTTTGCTGTCTGACCTGACCCGGATTAACCTCTTCAAGTGTCAACATTTGTTCGTGGCAATTTTGCATCCACCAGTCAATTAAACACGCACCCACGCGTATTACGCACACCAGATCTTAGAAAACAAAGATTTGGCGTTTTGGTGGTGTTTTTACTCGCACGTTTCGTCCTCTTTTTTTTTTTGTAAGTGTGTGAAAAACTTTTTTTTACTTTGAAACCCACTTGCACCCCCCATTGCGTGTCAATTACTGCTTTTTATCCATACGCATGACACGCGTGTGTCGGTGTTTTCTGCTGGTCGTGTGTACGTGTGCTTGTGCGTGTGTGTGCGATCCCGTCAAAGATTTGTGGCGGCATACGTGTTTTACGCATCGATCCACGCGTGTAACTATTGCAGATGAAGACACCAATCAATGGATGCGCTCAATCCACAGCCCCGTCTTCGCTTCTTCTTCTTCCTGTTGATGTTTTTTTTTCTCTCTCACACGCGCGCGCTCAGTCAACTTTGCATTTTTAATTTGGGTCAGAACAGGTTTTTTTTCAACATCCGGGCATTTAAGGTGAATGTTTTTGGGAGAAAAATTCAACTTTTGCTACAAAACACACACAAAAATATAGTATAAAATAGTATAACGCCTGCATGTGTTTTTATACCCATTCTTCGTTTATAATCATGCACTTTTCGTCCTAAATGTTCTTTTTAAGGCAGATTTAGATATTTTCTCTACATTCTTAATCGACGTCACGAGGGATGAATTGACTCGAAAGCACCAAAACGCTCGCTCGCGCTTCAGTTTGCTCTGATTTTCTTTTTTTATGCTTAAGAGGCTTTCAAAACCTCACAATATATCCTGGTTGGTGTTTTAAAATTATTGCATTGAGTTTTACATAGTTTTTTTTTCATCCCAGAGGAATTTTGTGCGTAATTTACGCACGAGCCGGGTAACTAGTGCTGGTTAACGCGTTTTCAAAGTTGGACTTTTCGTTGTAATCTGAATTCTAAGGGGATATTTATTAAAAATAATCACATTGGTTGCCTTTTATTTGTATTTATTTGTCTATGTTGCGGAATGGGTCTCGAAATAATTCCCATTGGGAGATCGTAGTTTTTTTTTTTAATCACCAAAAGGCCTTCGCATTTTTTTTTAATTTCATGCGCAACGGAAGCCCAAAAGGCTTCGCTATACATAACCTAAATTAATAAATTAATCGTCAACTTCCTTTCTCGAATGTGGCAAATGGTTGCGATGTGCCTGCGTGGTGTCACGTGATGAAAATGCAGGCTGGCGTCCACAAGAATCGGTCGCAAAGGCCCTCGAATATTTTTTTTTACCCAACCTCAAAAAAGGGGAAACAAAATCAAAAACATCTGCAAAATTATCCACCCGATTATTTTTTTTTTGGGGGGGTGGGGGGCAAAAGAATAATTGTGGAAATCCATTTTAGATAAACCCTGACAGGAATAACAGCAGTATCTGTTATTTTAAATCAAACGTTAAAAGGCATTTAGCACAATAAATAAATGAATAACATAAAATAAAATCTGCCTGACTTCAACGCAACGAAGTCAGTGTGGTTTGGTTTTAATATCTCATATTTTGAAAGGATTAAAACGGATATGGGCCGCTGCTTGGAACTAATAGGATGTACAGGTATTGGATTGCTTCCTGGATATATTTTATATCGATATATTTGTATTTGATGCGTAATTTTCCACTCGTGGTTGTTTGTGCTGTTTCTATATTTACTTATTTATTTAAATTTCATGCTCATTCGTGTAAAAGAAAAGTTTAAATACTTTTTCAATGTGTTTTTTGCCGCTTGTCTTTAAAAAAAAAGGGAATTGCCGTAAATTGTAAATAAACGACGTTAAGTAAAATGTATCATTACGGTTTTTTTAATCGATTTGTTTCTTTATTTAACCATCGATCTTTGACACTCGATCGAATGTTTAATTCCTGAAAGTTAGATTTGACTGTTAGAGTTGACTGTTTTTTTGTGTGTGTTTTATTTTAGAAACGGTTTGAAGTTTTGCTAGCCTGCTCGGGACCCGAACCGAGGCGGCGAGCGTCTCTCCCGTGCGAGGCCGACAGACGGTGGTCGGGCTTCGGCCTCAGGTGCATCGCTGAGGCGCCGGGCGACGCGGAGCTCCAGCAGCAGGTAGGGCAAACTTTTCAATAGACACGCGCACGCACATACACATGTGTTTGAGTGACAGTTGTTCGGGCTAAAATGTTCTTTTGGGAAATGTTAAATTAAGACAAGAGCAAGTGTACTATAGTTGTAATTCAACCTAAAAGTGGCATGTGACCATTTCAATTTTATTTTTACAAATAAAGTTTTTTTGTAAAAAAAAGAACATGCTCAATATATATATATATATATATATATATATATATATATATATATATATATATATATATATATATATATATATATATATAATTTGTGGCAAATTCAATCTTGCCAAAAGACTCCTATAAAGGAGACAACTACAAAAATTGCACACAATCACTGTGCATTGAAATTTCAGCTTTGCTTTTTTTTAATACATTTTAAAACCTAAAACATATTTTTGGTACAGTAGAAGTGAAAGAAAATAAATAAACATGAGATTATTATATTTGTATAAGGAAATTAAGCAAGTGAATAGCAAACTTTTTTTGTTTGGTGGTTGGATTATAATGGAGATATGTTTACATAATACATAAGCTGTTATTAAAGCGCTATATAAATCAATATGTATTGTATTATTGTATTGTATAATTATCAAAAAAAGACGGCTTCAGTACAATTAAAAGTCCCGGACTCAATGAATAAAAACACACCAAAAAAATCCTAAAAAGTTACATTAAATTTGTTGAATCAACATCCATTTTGATCCTTACCCTTAAAATATTTAGCGTTGACCTTTCTTTCTGTCATTTTTTTCCCCATCTGTCTGTCGTCCGAGTGTGACTGTCAATCAAATTGTTAATGTTCAAATTGCGTTTAATGTCATCACGCTAAATTCATCGCGACTGTGCCACTCCTTCTATAATTGTAGTTTTCACAGTTCCTTCAGTGATTCAGCAAACTGCTCATTTTAGTTGATGATAGTTTGCAGAGGATAAAGAATATATGCAATATATTCTGTGACTATCGTTGCATTGTTTGTCTCCATAAATTGCTGCCCCCTTTGGGATCTTTACTTTGTGACTTTGGCGCTAGCGATTAGCACCTCATTGGCGTTATGCATTGTTTTTTAGCTTGAAGCTATTAGCGAGTATTTTATCAGCCAAAGTCTGACATTTTGCACCCACGCACACACACACGCAAACACGCACACACACACACACACACACACACACACACACACACACACACACACACACACACACACACACACACACACACACACACACACACACACACACACATTCTTGTTTCAAGGGTTTTGTGAGGTCCGGATAACTCAAGATGAGGAGTGAGGACCACCGTTGCTGATAAGTTTAGAAAAGAACTAATGTTACATTTGAACACAAAATGTCACCCCATTTCCCACTTCAACTTCTTTAAAAACAAAACAATAAAAAGTGGACTTGAAAGTGAAATAACAGCAGGAGTGAGGACTCTGAATGCTACATTCAAAGTCCTCAACCCTGTTGTGAATTTGGTTAAAATATCGTTTTACTTTTTGTGGTATGAACTTTGTCTTCTCATTAACCATGCACGCACACACATAAACACACACAGTGAGTAAAAAGTGTGTGTATCCAAGTGAAATGAAAATACACACAAAAAAATCATTTTGGGTGAATTTGTTGAGGACCTCTCCGAAACTTTAACAGATGCATATATAGACCCTCTAGAAGCGTTTAAAATGGAAAACTTGTGAGGAACGGCCAAAAGGTCCTCACTTGTCAAAAATGTCCTCACTACGTATAGTATCAAATGTTAGTGGTCCTCACAAGACTAGTCATACACACACACACACACACACACACACACACACACCCTTCCTGATATGAGCCCCTCGGCTCATCTTCCATTATGCATCTCACTATTTATTATTCAATGCTCCTTACTTGTTGTTTTGTGGGCGGGGCTTATTTCTTCTTCATGACCTGCTGCATGCGGAGATGAATGTCGGGGGGGTTTGCTGTGGTTCCTTACTTGTGGTTTCCCCATAAGTACAAACTTGTTACACACTGATAAGAGTGTCAGGTTTCCATCTATCTCCGCCATCGGCGCGTTTGGCGGAGTGGCTGCGAGGCGCGAAAAGGTCACGTAATCAATGGCGGCCAATTTGACAAATCCCCGCCGCCGCTCTTATCGTCCTCGTGGGCATTTTATTTATTTTATTTATTTTTTTTTTTTTGAAGCAGCGCCAGGAGCGAAGGCCGATAAACGCCTTAATCCTAGAAGGCGATCTGCTGCTGCAGTGGACTGTCAAACTCAACATCAAACTAAGATAATTTGATATTTTGGAATGCGAGGTAAACACGGAGGAGAGCTTTCAGTCCACTAGCTTAACTTTTCCAATCAATTCCCGACAGAATGACAGCGATTTTTAGATTATTTTCACTTTTTTTTCTCCAATGGACCACAAAATATTGTGTTCAAAGATGAGTTTCAACCAAAATCAACCAAATACAGGATTAGAGTCCTGTCTGACTAATGAACAGAGAAAACCCGCATAATTATAATAATAATAATAATAATAATAATAATCATAATCATCATCAGAAATAATAATAATAATAATGTAAATAATAATACATTTCATTTCAAACTCTCAAGGTCACTTTACAGTCACAGGATAAAGTTCTTCTGTGGGTGAGCAGTGGCAGCCACAGTAACAAGTACAGTAACTCAAATAGATAGCAAGCTAGCTAGCATAAATAGAGATGAATGGATAGATAATAATAATCATCATCATCATCATAATAATCATAATGATAATAATGATACTACTACTACTACTACTACTACTACTAATAATAATAATAATAATAAAAATAATACATTTCATTTATAAGCCCCTTTCAAAACTGTAAAGGTCACTTTACAGTCACAGGATAAAGTTTTTCTGCGGGTGAGCAGCGGCAGCCACATGCGCTAGCGTTCACTCAACCCTGAAGTAACTCAAATAGATAGAAAGCTACCTAGCATAATTAGAGATGGATGGATAATAATAATAATAATAATCATAATAATCATAATCATCATAATCATCATAATCATCATAATAATAATAATAATAATAATAATAATAATAATAATAATAATAATAATAATAATCATAATCATCATAATAATCATAATAATCATAATAATAATAATAATCATAATAATCATAATAAATAAATAAATAAATAAATAGAAATCTAGCTAGCTAATAGACAGCTACTAGATAGCCAAGTAACTTGGATAGAAAGATAGCTAGCTAACAGATAGCTAGCTAGGCCTTCACTCAACCCGGAAGTAACACAGATAGAACGCTAGCTAGCTAATAGACAGCTAATATGTAGTTAAGTAACTCGCTAGCGAGCTAATAGATAACTAACAGATAGCTAGCTAATAGATAGCTAACAGATAGCTAGCTAGGCCTTCACTCAACCCAGAAGTAACTCAGATAGAAAGCTAGCTAGCTAATATGGCGTTGAATACTGTCCAAGGGTCCTTGAGATATTTTTTTATTTCATTTAATGTCCTGATATGTCATGATGGACACCCCCCCCCCCCCCCGAAGGTTTCCAGGTAGCGCTATCGATACGACAGCTGACAGCTTGTAGATGGATGGAAACAAAAGATGTGAGAGGCTTTGGAGGTGTCGTGCGGCGCGTTTAAGCAGCCTGCAGCTGAGTGCAACCAACGGGAAAATGAGATTTTTTTTTTTTCTTTTTTGCCCAACCGACACCCTCCCTCACCCCCTTTTTTTTCGTTTTGGAGCATATATTTCCAAGTACGGGCACACTATTGTATATTTGTGACTCCGTTTCAGTTTATTTTATTCCAATGAAACAATGTCATGTTCAAAGGCGTCCATTTTTAATGTTATTTTGTATTTTTATTTTTTTTTGTAACTGTAAAAGGAGTCTTCACACTTGATGAAGCAGCATGTTGCTCATTGCGCAATGTTAGTTTGAATCGAACGTACTAATGGATTTTTTTTTTGCAAATGTGGCGAAGTGCTTGGAATGACTGATACGGCGGTGTTTAGACTTGGTGAAGCAGCGTGTGGCTCATTACTCGACATGATTTGCATATAAAAATACATTTAGAAGTGTTTTTTTTGCACTTTTTTGCATACCTCTAGCCGTTATTTTCTTTGCAATTGAAGGTCCAACTGAGGTACTTGTAGATCAAGGGTGTCAAACTATTTTTTTTTTTTACTGCAGGGCCACATTTTAGTGACGATTTCCTCTCCGGGAGCTATTATGAATTTGGGGAAGCCATTAGAATGTTTCATCCCCTCCATATATTACATATAAACGCGTACAACAAATTAATATAATTAAAGTTTTTCACAGTTTCTAGGGTGACTGAGTAAACTGCTCATCTTAGTGGTTTATTTTCTGCAGAGGATAAAGAATATATGCAAAAAAAAAAAAAAAAACTCCTGTGACTATCGTTGCATTGTTTGTCTCCGTAAGTTGCTGCGCCTTTTGTATTCATTTCCCTGCGACTTCGGCGCTGGCTATTAGCAGCTCAGTGACGTTTTATATCGTTTGTTAGCATGAAGCTATTAGCAAACTTTTTATTCGGCAAAGTCGGACATTTTGTCATCGCCTTCTGTTGAGTTTTCAAATACACTTCAGTCCTACTTGTTCAACAATTGATGCTTCTTGTGCACAATAAATTAACTCATTCACTGCCAGATGATGTGCATAAAATATATTCATAAAAGAATATTGAGTTTTAGGACTCCATAAACATTAAATGCAGCGTAAGAAACATTAGGCTCTCGTCTTTCATCAGAAAACAGAGTTAATTCCTAAGTTATATGTGTCTGGAGTTATCTGAGCGTGAAATAGGGGTAGCTGTAAGGAATACAATCCATTTATTTACTGTATATAGTGCTTTAAAACATCTTAAGCTGTAACAAAGCGCAAACATGGACAAAAGGTAAATTCTACCTCCTTGTGGAAGGGAAAAACATTGTCAGAGGTCTGACCGGCGCTTTATTGGCACTCCCCGCAAGAAAAACCAAAAGTCGAACAATTTTGGTAATGGCGCTCCATGTCATTCTTTTCAATTCCTGAATACATTTGGGAATGGCAATGAATGAGTTAATGAATAACTAGTTTTACAATCAGAATCAAAAATTATCCAAAATAATTATTGTTATTGTGGTTTACATAAGACAATATTGGTTCGCACTTTAGCAAGAATCATGGAATTTCACAAGTTTGATTTGCTTTCGCGGGCCCAATAAAATGACATGGCGGGCCAAATTTGGCCCCCGGGCCTTGCCTTTGACACCCTTTTCTTGTTCTTTTCATATCTTCCTGTTCAACTCATCAGCAACCTCTTCAGAAGCCTGACGACGATACGGATTAATTTGAGAGAAGCCAAAATAGTTTGTAAAAATCAAACAAAAGCAAAACCGTCATAGCTTTTTAATGGCGAATGACGTTAAAAATGACGCTTCAAAGGCGGGACGAAGAAAAAAAAAAGACAACAAATGAAGGACAAAGTGGTCACCAATCCTGCCGTGCTCCCATGTTGTTGATGCGTATCGCCCGTGCAGTCGACACGGGGGTCCCTCCCGCCGTCGTAGCGCCGCGGTGTCTATTGGAAGATGGGGCGAGGCGATATCGGGAACACACATGTGACTGGGACCTAAGGGTACATAAATCAAACGCCCATGTTGAAGCGCTTGCCCACGTTTATCTGGTTTCGCCGTGATAGACTCGCCGGCGTCTTCGCCAGGTGTCGCCCGTGCGTGCCTTGTTAAATGCAAGACGATTGTTGTGTTTGAACCCTTGTTAAGGCCACGATTTATTTCGGGGGTGCGCCATTGTTATTCTGACAGACCGAAAGTGCGGAAATTAATGAGGTGAACGAAACGACAGACCCCGCCCCCTAAACGCCTTCAACAGAATCACGATTTCTGGGTTCAAAGCTCTGCGATTTTTTTTTTTTTTTTTTTTGGTCACATTTTTTTGTACATCCCATTACTCCAATTTCTCTGCCTCCCATTCATTTTGGGTGTAATTCCAATGTTGACCATTAGATGGTGGCACTATAGGTCGCCGACCTCTGGCCATTTTTAGATAATAATAATAACAATAATAATCAAATGGATTATAATAATAATAATAATAATAATAGTCACTTTGCTGCTGTGAAATGTAAATTTCTCCACTGCGAGACTAATAAAGGCAAATCCAAATAATAATAATAATAATTCTAATAATAAATAATAATAATAATATTCTTTTCCTTTCTGCTTTTCCCTTGATGGGGTCAACAACAACATTAATAATAATAGTAATAATAATAATAATATTTTTTAATATTTTTAATAATATTTTTTTCTCTAAGCGCCTTTCAAACACTCAAGGATACTTTCCAGAACATGTATACAAAACCTATTTATTTATTTAGGTTATTTATTTATTTCGTTACTTCTTTAGTTATTTCATGTATTTATTTATTTATGTATGTATTTATTTATGTATGTATTTATTTATTTATGTATGTATTTATTTATTTATGTATTTGTATATTTAATTATTTATTCATTTATCTAGTTTATTTATTTATTTATTTATTTGTTTATTTATTCTTATTTATCTTATTCTTCTATAGCGCTTTAACAAGAGCGGAAGCTGTTGCATGTCTAAATGTGTTGCCGCACCGTTTGTTTTCAAATATCTGCTGTTTGCGTGTTTACCATACAGCGCTGAACAAAACAGTTATCATAAAGTAATGTTTTTTTGTAAACTAATTCCCTGCTAGATCAGGGCAAATATGGTTCCACTCCAGTGCCAGGGTTTTTGTCATTTTCACTTAAATTGCAGGATCCACAGAATATTGAGTTTCTGCTGAACAAATGACAAATATAGGAGTACCTTTGCATGTCTAAATGTGTTGCTGCACCGTTTTTTTTATTCTATTACATTTGATTTCTAAGCGCCTTTTAAAACTCTCAAGGTCACTTACAGATCGTTTTTTGTTTTCAAACATATGTTGCTTGTATGTTTTCCATTTAACGCTGCCGTTAGCTTTAAGCTAACAGACCAAAGGCTAAACATTTTTCTATTAGCATAGTTATTTTCATTTGAGGATGATTTTTGTGATATGTCAAGAGAACAGAACCGCTTGGACTTTAGCGTGAAATGTCGTCAATCCGCTCAAACTTTTTTTCCTTGCTTGGCTTTATTTTCACGGTCATGGTGTCCGATTGAGAGACCATTTAGCTGCTCTTGACAGGTGGCGGCGGCGGCTATCGACGGAGCCCCACCGCGTTTGGCTGCCGAGCGGTCCAAAGCATGTGTGGCGTTTAATACACTGCGGCGGCGTCGGCGGCGCCTCCTCGCTGCCCCCTCGCCCCGCACGCGACTGCCACGGGGATCAATAGGCACTGTGTTAGGATGAAATGGGCCATCTGATGCACACTCAGAGGAGGAGGAGTTGGTTGGGGGGGGGGGGCGTGATGAGGGAGTGACAGAAACAGTGGGGATGGATGGGCAAAGATTTAAAAAGAAAAGAAAGGAGAGGTGGACGAGACCAAGGGCTTGATTAAAAGGTGGAATGGCGGAGAGAGACATTCAGCGGAAAGAGGAGGAAGCAAAAAGAGGTGGATGGGAGGAAAACGGGGGGGTGGGGGGGTGGTCACACAGAGATGAGGAGGAACAGAGGGGAGGGAGGTAAAATTTCCATCAGGTTTTCAATTGGGGCCGATCAATAGTGTATTAGAGCTCACCTTGACCCCATCTCTCTCTCTCTTTCTCTGCACCCCCCCCCCCCATCCTTCTCCACGGCCCAGGCTGGTTCGCCTCTCAGTGGGGGGTGAAGTGGGGCGGGCAGCCGCAATACGGACTCTCTTTCTAAGTGGCAGAAAACGGCACAATGGGAGCAAGGATGAGGGAGGGGGGGGTGGAGCGACATTGATGGCGTCGTGTCTCGGGTCCGAGCGTGGTGTGATCGGGGTGGTTTGTTTTCATGTCATTTTGGATTTTCGGAATAGGCTTGCGGTTGTTTGTTTGTTTGTTTGTTTGTTTGTATTCGTTGTCTTAGCATCTTTTTTTTTTAATAAAAAGCATTCGTTTTGGATTCTTTTAAATTGTGTTTCTCACGTGATAGACAAGATCAGTATTCTGTCATAAACCCCCCCCCAATTTGCATTTACAGTAAAGTCTCGTTATATCGATATTGGTTATATCGATAGTACTGCTTATTACGATACTATTTCTATGAACACAAGGAGAACATTTACATGCCGCAGGATCGGATATATCGATAGTCCGGTTATATCGATATGTTTTCCGACTCCCGAGAATATCCATATAACGAGACTTTACTGTATTTATTTATTTATTTATTTATTTATTTATTTATTTATTTATCTGTGTATTTATTTATGTATTTATTTATTTGTCTCTCTGTCTGTTTATTTATTTATTTATTTATTTATTTATTTATTTATTTTTTATTTATCTGCATATTTATTTATTTATTTATTTGTCTCTCTGTCTGTTTACTTATTCATTTTATTTATTTATTTATTTGTCTGTTTACTTATTCATTTTATTTATTTATTTATTTGTCTGTTTATTTTTTCATTTTATGTATTGATGTATTCATTTATTTATCCCGTTTTTTGTATGTTTAGTTTTTGATTTATGCATTTATTTTATTCAATTGTATTCATTCGATTTATTTATGGATATATTTATTTGTTTATTTATCTATTTATTTATTTATTTATTTATTTATTTTGGATTATTTATTTACTTATTTATTTAATGTTGAGCAGATTCTTTACTTACAGACAGTGTAGGTGTTCAAATAATTATTTATTTGTCTGTTTTTTTAATGTAATTTTCATTATACTCATTCGGTTTATTTATGTATTTTTCCATTTATTAATTTATTTATTTATTCATCCAGTTATTTGTAATTTTTAATTGGTTTATTTATGTATTTATTTGCCTATTTTATCTATTTATTTATGTATTTATGCAGTTATTTGTATTTGTATGTATTTTTAATCTATTTATTTATGGATTTATTTATTCATCAAGACATTTGTATTTATTTATGTATTTATTTATTTATTTGTATGTTTATTTATTTGTATTTATTTATTTATTTATTTATTTATTTATGTATTTATTCATGAATCCATTTATTTATCAATTTATTTATGTACTTATTTATCCAGTTATTTGTATATTTATTTATTCATCTATCTATCTATCTATCTATCTATCTATCTATCTATCTATCTATCTATCTATCTATCTATCTATCTATCTATCTATCTATCTATCTATCTATCTCTGAATAATAATAATAAATAAATGTTGGTGGTTGGTTTTCCATCAAACTTGTCACGGAGGTAAAAGGGATCAGACGGTTGCATTGTGGTGAGCAATTTGACCTTGGCATTCTCGTTGCCACTTGTTTTTACTGCAGCTTGTCTTGGGATTGATTGATACCTCCCATTTATGGTTTATTAGATTCCCAACTTTGTTGTGTTTTGTCTTTATAGATCCTTTAAAGCTCCATTTTGTGGCGTACGTTTTTACAAGCTGTTTCTCTCTGGTGGGGACGCTTGCATCCATTCGTTTTTGAAACCGAGGGCGGCTGACCTTGGGAAGGGAGAAACCAGGTTCATCCTGAACTGGTTTTGCTCACCAACCAATAGCAGAACTCATATAGACCAAGTACCATTCAGACCGAAGGCTCGAAACTCACAATGGATATTTCTTTCACATATGTGATGACATAATTGAGACTATAATAATAATAATAATAATAATAATAATGCATTTCATTTATAAGCGCCTTTCAAAACTCTCAAGGTCATTTTACAGTCACAGCATATGTTTTACTGTGGGTGAGCAGCGGCAGCCACACGCGCCAGCGTTCACTCAGCCCGGAAATAACTCAAATAGAAAGAAAGCTAGCTAGCTAATAGGTAGCTAGTTAGGTATAGACTGTATATAATGGATCGCTC